>NC_069504.1:1077487842-1077747842 GCF_027579735.1 Bombina bombina | reverse complement strand
ATTTAATAGTTACCTAGTTAAAATAATAACAAATTTACCTGTAAAATAAATCCTAACCTAAGATATAATTAAACCTAACACTACCCTATCAATAAAATAATTAAACTACCTACAATTAACCTAACACTACACTATCAATAAATTAATTAAACACAATTCCTACAAATAAATACAATTAAATAAACTAGCTAAAGTACAAAAAATAAAAAAGAACTAAGTTACAAAAAATAATTTTTTTTTTACAAACATAAGAAAAATATTACAACAATTTTAAACTAATTACACCTACTCTAAGCCCCCTAATAAAATAACAAAGCCCCCCAAAATAAAAAATTCCCTACCCTATTCTAAATTAAAAAAGTTACAAGCTCTTTTACCTTACCAGCCCTGAACAGGGCCCTTTGCGGGGCATGCCCCAAGAATTTCAGCTCTTTTGCCTGTAAAAGAATAAATACAATACCCCCCCCCAACATTACAACCCACCACCCACATACCCCTAATCTAACCCAAACCCCCCTTAAATAAACCTAACACTAAGCCCCTGAAGATCTTCCTACCTTGTCTTCACCATCCAGGTATCACCGATCCGTCCTGGCTCCAACATCTTCATCCAACCCAAGCAGGGGTTGGCGATCCATCATCCGGTGCTGAAGAGGTCCAGAAGAGGCTCCAAAGTCTTCCTCCTATCCGGCAAGAAGAGGACATCCGGACCGGCAAACATCTTCTCCAAGCGGCATCTTCGATCTTCTTCCATCCGGTGCGGAGCGGGTCCATCTTGAAGCAGGCGACGCGGATCCATCCTCTTCTTCCGTTGTCTCCCGACTAATGACGGTTCCTTTAAGGGACGTCATCCAAGATGGCGTCCCTTGAATTCCGATTGGCTGATAGGATTCTATCAGCCAATCGGAATTAAGGTAGGAATTTTCTGATTGGCTGATGGAATCAGCCAATCAGAATCAAGTTCAATCCGATTGGCTGATCCAATCAGCCAATCAGATTGAGCTCGCATTCTATTGGCTGATCGGAACACCAACAGATTCCGCAGCAACATAGGCAGAATACAAGGAAACATTTATAGGGATGAGACGGGTAGAGAGCCCTGCCAAGAGTCGCACTGTTGTAGTCAGCTCTAAAGAAGGTAATCTTAGGCTTACATGCTAAGGGGGTTCAAGGAGATAGCAATGGAGGAGAGGAAACCGTATAAAGAAAGGTTAGTGTAGGTTGTATGCATCCCTGAACAGTAGAGTCTTTAGGGAGCGCTTGAAGTTTTTAAAACTAGGTGAGAGTCTTGTGGAGCGAGATGGAAGCCAGTCTGGAGAAGTCCTGTAAGTGGGGGTGTGAGGAAGTAACGAGAGGAGGAGAGTAGGAGGTCATGAGCAAAGCGAAGGGGACGGGAGGGAGAGTATCTGGAGACAAGGTCTGAGATATAGGGGGGAGCAGTGCAGTTGAGGGCTTTGCATGTCAGAGTGAGAATTTTGTGTTTAATCCTGGAGGCAAGAGGAAGCCAGTGAAGGGATTGGTAGAAAGGGGCAGCAGATGAAGAGTGACATGTAAGGAAGATGAGCCTGGCAGAAGCATTCATTATGGATTGTAAAGGAGGTAGGCGGCAGCTGGGGAGACCAGAGAGGACAGAGTTGCAGTAATAGAGGCGGAAAAGGATGAGAGAGTGGATTAAAATCTTAGTTGTGTCTTTTGTAAGGACATGTCTAATTTCAGAGATGTTTTTAAAGGTGGAAGCAGTAGGATTTAGCCAAGGACGGAATGTGAGGAGTAAAAGAAAGATCTGAGTCAAGTATGACCCCAAGACATCGGGCATGCGGGGTAGGGGTAATGATGGAGTTGACAGAGAGGTTGGGGTGGAGATTTTGGAAGAAGGAGGGAAAATAAGAAGCTCAGTTTTGGAGAGATTTAGCTTGAGGTAGTGAGAGGACATCCAGGAAGAGATGTGACAATTAGTGACACGGGTTAGCAAGGAAGGAGATAGGTCTGATGCAGAGAAGTAGATTTGGGTGTCGTCTGCATACAAATGATATTGGAACCCGCGGGACTTTATTAGGGAACCTAATAATGACGTGTAGATTGAGAAGAGAACCAAGGACAGAGCCCGTTTCTAAAAATTTGAAATTTAAAATGAATTTTGATACATTTGTTTGAATCTAATGTGGAATGTTTAGAAACATTCTTATTTTTGAATTTTCGTTTTCGAATTTTTCAATAATAGAATGTTTAAAAATCGAAAGAGAGAGAACAGCACTCCATGAGATAGAACAAGAGCCAGAATAACTTCCATGCCTGATCATTTTTATTTTAACTCCTCAGGGTGCACGTTCTTTTTGCACACTATGCCCCTTCACAGAGAAAAATTATCCTGTAGTATATCAGTCTGACCCTGCCCAATGACAGTCCAGCGCTAAAATACCAGGCAATTCCTCTCTGAACAAGGGAAGCAACAACGCCAGATGATAGTTTCGGCCTCCTATGGGCCTCGTCAGTAAGGTGCAGATGAATCTCTCTAAGCTAGAATGTTTAGCTATGAATTTTATATCACATTCACTTTTGAAATGTAATTTTCAAATTTGAAATGTGACATTCAAATGTGAATGTCACAATCGAATTCGAAATAGTATTTCTAGTCTAATGCTGTGTTTTATAAATGTAATATTCAAATGTAGCATTCAAATTCGAAATAGTATTTCTAGTCTACAACTGTGTTTTATAAAATGTAATATTTGAATGTCACATTCGAAAACTATAAATAACATTCAATAATAGAATTTTGATGAATATTCGTTAATGTAAAATCAAATTTCTACAATAACATTTGTTCTAATATTCGAATATAAACACATTCGCCCATCCCTACTTACAACCAGGTCAAGACCTGGAAGGTATTTGAAGAAATAGTTAAAAGATCGATCTACAAGCTACTCTGAGGTGAGAATAAGACGATCAACTTACAAGACATACCTGGGATATGATTAATAATATTTTCATTGAAATCACTAGAATTAAAGAACTTAACACTATTTATTACATCTGCTACAAAAATAACTAATAATAACTGCTGCAAAGTTAAAAACGATATCCAACACAGTTTCGAGTTCTTGGCTGTGATTGGCTGTTTAAGGACACGTGACTTGCAAAGATAACAAAAAATGCCCATCATTTCCTTGATACACAGCGAAGATAGCGTTTTTGTCCAAATAAGAACTGTGGAGTAGCTGTAAATTGCGTGGACTGCTACCATATAATAATATATGAAATCTAGCAAAGTTCAATGTTTTTAAATTTTTATGTGTAAGAAAGCATGAGAGTGCGCACACAGTTTTTATGTGATAAATTGTTTATATTTTGAAATTTTGTATCTTAAAGCTTTAAGTAGCGTTACCCTTTTTGTTAATATATTTATTATTTTTTGTTGGTCAAACAAGGGACAGTTTCCAAAGGAAGTGTTACATTATACCTTTTTAGAACTAACTTTATTTTTAATTTGCAATCGGATGGTATCGTTAAAAAACTAGGGTCACTTCAAATGTTAAGGGACACATCACAAATAATACCACATCCCAACCCTGAAGGGGCCTCTGGGGCTGGACTGAATACCCAAAACTTGTTAAAATTATAACAACCCAGGTACTTACTGTTCTTGACACTGATGTCAGCTACATATATGCCTCCCAGTTGCTATTGACTAACTCCTACCGCAAACCATAGAAGACTTAATTAACTTATAACGTGGATGGACCCAATGTTTCCCGGGACTTAATTCATGATTGATCTCTCACCTCAAAATTTTCCTGAGAATAACACAAAACATATGGCTCTCAGCTGGTGCTTTGAGAGTGCACCTAGTAGGAGGGGCTAACTTTCATGAAGATTGTATTCTGTTCAGGTAGAAGACTTTCTACAGTTTGACATTTCACATGCTATGTTATCTAATGTTGTGAAGCAGGAGTTTGTGACAAGGGGCAGTCTGCAGAGACTGTTACTCAGTACACTATATTGAAACACCAAAACGCATACCTAGACAACTACCCTAACTGCAGGGGTCTAATTTTTATTTCACCCCTTCCTTACCCCCCCTTTTGTTTCCTCTCTCAGACCCATATAGATATCTCTAGTGGCCTTAGGTTGGTTAAAGGGTCAACGTTAAGCTTTCATGATTCAGATAGTGCATGCCATTTTAAGCAACTTTTCAAATTTACTTTAATCATCAAATTTGCTTTGTTCTCTTGGTATTCATTGTTGAAAGCTAAATATAGGTAGGCTCAACCATATGCTAATTTCTAAGCCCTTGAAGGCCACCTCTTATCTCATTGCAGTTTGACAATTTTTAACTGCTAGACAATGCTAGTTCATTTGTGCTATATAGATAACATTGTGTTCACTCCTGTGGAGTTATTTATGAGTCAGCACTGATTGGTTAAAATGCAAGTCTGTCATAAGAACTGAAATAAGGGGGCAGTCTGCAGAGGCTTAGATACAAGGTAATCACAGAGGTAAAAAGTGTATTAATATAATGGTGTTGGTTATAAAAAACTAGGGTATGGGTAATAAAAGGGATTATCTATTTCTAAAAATTCTGGGAGTAGACTGTCCCTTTAAAACAACTTTGTCTTGGGCTGGCAACCTGCAGCTGTGGTTGAAAGCGTTGACTGAACATTGCTTTCCTACTAAATTGCCACACTATGGGGCCGATTTATGAACTTGCGGGTAGACATGATTTGATGTAGAGAATCATGTCCGCCCGACATCGATAAATGCCGACAGAATACACTGTCGGCATTTATAATTGCACAGGAATTTCTTGTGAAATGCATGTGCAATGCCTCCCCCAGTACATTTGCGGCCAATCGGCCGCTAGCAGGGGGTGTCAATCATCACGATCGTATCTGATCATGAGGATTGCGGTCCGCCACCTCAGGAGGTGTCAGATGAGTTAAGGAGCAGCAGTCTTACGTCGCTGCTTCTTAACTTAAGTTTCTGGCGAGACGGAAACTTTGGGGTAGATTGCAGAATCTGCTGCTTGATAATTCTACCCATATATCTCACTGTCTTGGAATAGACCTATTTATTGATTGCTGGGCTCCCTGTAGGTGCCTTGTTTTATTAAAATAACTCCTATAAATTACTTTTCCTAATAGGAATCTATTAGTTTTTAGTTATTCGGTATTTAACTAGATGTTATATGTTTAGAATATCATCATAGATATTATAATTTAGATAACATTTTAAAGTGCCCCTAAAAGGTTAAGAGCCTCTTAATTTCCATATGGGGCAATTCAAAAATGCTTTACCTGTCTAACCTATAGCAGCGATTTCACACTTCGTAGTATAGAATAGATTTGAAAATATTCTAGTTGTGATCTTCATGTTTTGCTGACGGGTATTGGCAGAGGCGTAACTAGAAACCACAGGGCCTAGGTGCAAGAATTCTAAGAAGGCCCCCCCCACCCCCTTACACCCCCCAAAAAAAGTGAATTTGATACATATCTTTTTTTTTTTTACATTTTACATTTAAGACATAAAAAAAATGGGAATCAGATTACATGTCTTCAAAAGGAGATACCCTGTGCCCACAGTCTGTGAGATGGTCTGACCCCCTATTACTGTATATAGTGACACTGTTTAACCCACCAGTACTGTATATAGTGAGTCAGTGACAGTCTGTAATCTGCCGGTGAGATGGCTGGCCTGACCCTACCCGCCCCAGTACTTTATAAAGTGACCAAAGTAGTCTGTGACATAGTCAAGCCCCCCGGGTACTGTATATAGTGGTACTGTATAGTGACACTGTTTACCCCCCCCCCCCGCCCTAGTAACTAGGTCTAATTTGCTGGTTTCACAAACACACATAAATACACACACACACACACAAATGCATGCATGCATAAATAAATAAATAAATACACACACACAGTGTCACATACACATGCATAAATACACACACAGTCACATTCAAACACACACAAATACACACACACACATAAATACACACAGTCACATACAAACACAAACACACGCATAAATACACACAGTCACATACATGCATACACACACGCATAAATACACACACAGTCACATACATACACACGCATAAATACACACACACACATACATTCATACACGCATAAATACACACACAGTCACATACATACACACAGTCACATACATTCATACACGCACGCATAAATACACACACAGTCACATACATACACACACGCATAAATACACACACGCATAAATACACACAGTCACATACATTCATACACGCATACACACACGCATAAATACACACACAGTCACATACATTCATACACGCATAAATACACACACAGTCACATACATACACACAGTCACATACATTCATACACGCACGCATAAATACACACACAAACACGCATAAATACACACAGTCACATACACACACACGCATAAATACACACAGTCACATACATTCATACACGCACGCATACACACACACACACAGTCACATACAAACACGCATAAATACACACACACAGTCACATACATTCATACACGCACAGTCACATACAAACACACGCAAAATTACACACACAATCATATATTTACATACACACAGTCACATACATAAATACACACAGTCATATACATACACACACATAAACACCAATGGATAAAACAGAAATACTCACCCCTGTAGTAAGAGACACTAGTGAAGCATCATCTCACACTCACATGATATCAGTGCAGGTCAACTTTTTTTTATTTAATTTTTTTTTTTTTTTTGAAGCTGGGCCCCGACTCTTGGGGGCCCAGTCGCAATTGCGGCCTCTGCTCCCCCTGTAGTTTTGCCCCTGGGTATTGGCAAAAAGGTCCAGGAGCGCCCTTTAAATTGTTAGTTTTTTTACTACTATAATTATTTTGAATAATCTACAGAGCGACTTTCAATACACATACTCCCTTGTTAACTTAGGCCTAGATTTGGAGTTCGGCGGTAAAAGGGCTGCTAACGCTCCGCGGGCTTTTTTCTGGCCGCACCATAAATTTAACTCTGGTATCGAGAGTTAAAACAAATGCTGCGTTAGGCTCCAAAAAAGGAGCGTAGAGCATTTTTACCGCAAATGCAACTCTCGATACCAGAGTTGCTTACGGACGCGGCCGGCCTCAAAAACGTGCTCGTGCACGATTCTCCCATAGGAAACAATGGGGCTGTTTGAGCTGAAAAAAAACCTAACACCTGCAAAAAAGCAGCGTTCAGCTCCTAACGCAGCCCCATTGTTTCCTATGGGGAAACACTTCCTACGTCTGCACCTAACACTCTAACATGTACCCCGAGTCTAAACACCCCTAACCTTACACTTATTAACCCCTAATCTGCCGCCCCCGCTATCGCTGACCCCTGCATATTTTTTTAAACCCCTAATCTGCCGCTCCGGAAACCGCCGCAACCTACGTTATCCCTATGTACCCCTAATCTGCTGCCCTAACATCGCCGACCCCTATATTATATTTATTAACCCCTAATCTGCCCCCCTCAACGTCGCCGACACCTGCCTACACTTATTAACCCCTAATCTGCCGAGCGGACCTGAGCGCTACTATAATAAAGTTATTAACCCCTAATCCGCCTCACTAACCCTATCATAAATAGTATTAACCCCTAATCTGCCCTCCCTAACATCGCCGACACCTAACTTCAATTATTAACCCCTAATCTGCCGCCCCCGCTATCGCTGACCCCTGCATATTTTTTTTAACCCCTAATCTGCCGCTCCGTAAACCGCCGCAACCTACGTTATCCCTATGTACCCCTAATCTGCTGCCCTAACATCGCCGACCCCTATATTATATTTATTAACCCCTAATCTGCCCCCCTCAACGTCGCCGACACCTGCCTACACTTATTAACCCCTAATCTGCCGAGCGGACCTGAGCGCTACTATAATAAGGTTATTAACCCCTAATCCGCCTCACTAACCCTATCATAAATAGTATTAACCCCTAATCTGCCCTCCCTAACATCGCCGACACCTACCTTCAATTATTAACCCCTAATCTGCCGACCGGAGCTCACCGCTATTCTAATAAATGTATTAACCCCTAAAGCTAAGTCTAACCCTAACACTAACACCCCCCTAAGTTAAATATAATTTTTATCTAACGAAATAAATTAACTCTTATTAAATAAATGATTCCTATTTAAAGCTAAATACTTACCTGTAAAATACATCCTAATATAGCTACAATATAAATTATAATTATATTATAGCTATTTTAGGATTAATATTTATTTTACAGGTAACTTTGTAATTATTTTAACCAGGTACAATAGCTATTAAATAGTTAAGAACTATTTAATAGTTACCTAGTTAAAATAATAACAAAATTACCTGTAAAATAAGTCCTAACCTAAGATATAATTAAACCTAACACTACCCTATCAATAAATTAATTAAATAAACTACCTACAATTACCTACAATTAACCTAACACTACACTATCAATAAATTAATTAAATACAATTCCTACAAATAAATACAATTAAATAAACTAGCTAAAGTACAAAAAATAAAAAAGATCTAAGTTACAGAAAATAAAAAAATATTTACAAACATAATAAAAATATTACAACAATTTTAAACTAATTACACCTACTCTAAGCCCCCTAATAAAATAACAAAGCCCCCCAAAATAAAAAATTCCCTACCCTATTCTAAATTAAAAAAAGTTACAAGCTCTTTTACCTTACCAGCCCTGAACAGGGCCCTTTGCGGGGCATGCCCCAAGAATTTCAGCTCTTTTGCCTGTAAAAGAATAAATACAATACCCCCCCCCCCAACATTACAACCCACCACCCACATACCCCTAATCTAACCCAAACCCCCTTTAAATAAACCTAACACTAAGCCCCTGAAGATCTTCCTACCTTGTCTTCACCATACCAGGTTCACCGATCCGTCCTGAAGAGCTCCTCCGATGTCCTGATCCAAGCCCAAGCGGGGGCTGAAGAGGTCCATGATCCGGTCAAAGTCTTCATCCAAGCGGGGCAGAAGAGGATCTTCCATCCGATTGAAGTCATCATCCAGGCGGCATCTTCGATCTTCTTCCATCCGGAGCGAAGCGGCAGGATCCTGAAGACATCCAGCGCGGAACATCCATCCAGACCGACGACTGAACGACGAATGACTGTTCCTTTAAGGGACGTCATCCAAGATGGCGTCCCTCGAATTCCGATTGGCTGATAGGATTCTATCAGCCAATCGGAATTAAGGTAGGAATTTTCTGATTGGCTGATGGAATCAGCCAATCAGAATCTAGTTCAATCCGATTGGCCGATCCAATCAGCCAATCAGATTGAGCTCGCATTCTATTGGCTGATCGGAACAGCCAATAGAATGCGAGCTCAATCTGATTGGCTGATTGGATCAGCCAATCGGATTGAACTTGATTCTGATTGGCTGATTCCCATCAGCCAATCAGAAAATTCCTACCTTAATTCCGATTGGCTGATAGAATCCTATCAGCCAATCGGAATTCGAGGGACGCTATCTTGGATGACGTCCCTTAAAGGAACAGTCATTCGTCGTTCAGTCGTCGGTCCGGATGGATGTTCCGCGCTGGATGTCTTCAGGATCCTGCCGCTTCGCTCCGGATGGAAGAAGATCGAAGATGCCGCCTGGATGATGACTTCAATCGGATGGAAGATCCTCTTCTGCCCCGCTTGGATGAAGACTTTGACCGGATCATGGACCTCTTCAGCCCCCGCTTGGGCTTGGATCAGGACATCGGAGGAGCTCTTCAGGACGGATCGGTGAACCTGGTATGGTGAAGACAAGGTAGGAAGATCTTCAGGGGCTTAGTGTTAGGTTTATTTAAGGGGGGTTTGGGTTAGATTAGGGGTATGTGGGTGGTGGGTTGTAATGTTGGGGGGGGGGTATTGTATTTATTCTTTTACAGGCAAAAGAGCTGAAATTCTTGGGGCATGCCCCGCAAAGGGCCCTGTTCAGGGCTGGTAAGGTAAAAGAGCTTGTAACTTTTTTTAATTTAGAATAGGGTAGGGAATTTTTTATTTTGGGGGGCTTTGTTATTTTATTAGGGGGCTTAGAGTAGGTGTAATTAGTTTAAAATTGTTGTAATATTTTTATTATGTTTGTAAATATTTTTTTATTTTCTGTAACTTAGATCTTTTTTATTTTTTGTACTTTAGCTAGTTTATTTAATTGTATTTATTTGTAGGAATTGTGTTTAATTAATTTATTGATAGTGTAGTGTTAGGTTAATTGTAGGTAATTGTAGGTAGTTTATTTAATTATTTTATTGATAGGGTAGTGTTAGGTTTAATTATATCTTAGGTTAGGACTTATTTTACAGGTAATTTTGTTATTATTTTAACTAGGTAACTATTAAATAGTTCTTAACTATTTAATAGCTATTGTACCTGGTTAAAATAATTACAAAGTTACCTGTAAAATAAATATTAATCCTAAAATAGCTATAATATAATTATAATTTATATTGTAGCTATATTAGGATGTATTTTACAGGTAAGTATTTAGCTTTAAATAGGAATCATTTATTTAATAAGAGTTAATTTATTTCGTTAGATAAAAATTATATTTAACTTAGGGGGGTGTTAGTGTTAGGGTTAGACTTAGCTTTAGGGGTTAATACATTTATTAGAATAGCGGTGAGCTCCGGTCGGCAGATTAGGGGTTAATAATTGAAGTTAGGTGTCGGCAATGTTAGGGAGGGCAGATTAGGGGTTAATACTATTTATGATAGGGTTAGTGAGGCGGATTAGGGGTTAATAACTTTATTATAGTAGCGCTCAGGTCCGCTCGGCAGATTAGGGGTTAATAAGTGTAGGCAGGTGTCGGCGACGTTGAGGGGGGCAGATTAGGGGTTAATAAATATAATATAGGGGTCGGCGATGTTAGGGGTAGCAGATTAGGGGTACATAGGGATAACGTAGGTGGCGGCGATTTGCGGTCGGAAGATTAGGGGTTAATTATTTTAAGTAGCTTGCGGCGACGTTGTGGGGGGCAAGTTAGGGGTTAAGAAATATAATATAGGGGTCGGCGGGGTTAGGGGCAGCAGATTAGGGGTACATAAGTATAACGTAGGTGGCGGTCGGCAGATTAGGGGTTAAAAATTTTAATCGAGTGGCGGCGATGTGGGGGGAGCTCGGTTTAGGGGTACATAGGTAGTTTATGGGTGTTAGTGTACTTTAGGGTACAGTAGTTAAGAGCTTTATAAACCGGCGTTAGCCAGAAAGCTCTTAACTCCTGCTATTTTCAGGCGGCTGGAATCTTGTCGTTAGAGCTCTAACGCTCACTTCAGAAACGACTCTAAATACCAGCGTTAGAAAGATCCCATTGAAAATATAGGCTACGCAAATGGCGTAGGGGGATCTGCGGTATGGAAAAGTCGCGGCTGTAAAGTGAGCGTTAGACCCTTTAATCACTGACTCCAAATACCAGCGGGCGGCCAAAACCAGCGTTAGGAGCCTCTAACGCTGGTTTTGACGGCTACCGCCGAACTCCAAATCTAGGCCTTAGATATCTCTGTTTTAGAGGCCCAAGAGCTGGCTTTGATTATAAAACAGGAGGGAAAAATAAATATATAATACAAGGACATTTTTATTGTATGCTTACCACCGATTTATATGTACACTTTATTTTTTCTTTTCATGTGAAACTTTTCTTGACTATATTCCTGTATGTATATGCCTTAAAAAAACACAAAAAAAAAAAACACACGTTTTAGATAAAAAACTAACAACAACAACAACAAAAAAAAAAAAAATGTGACTGCTATGCCCCTTTAAACTATTTAAATGAGACTTTCCTTTGCCAGTTACATTAGGTTTCCAAACAGAATTTGTCAAAATTCAAGGTTTCTTTTTTCAACATGAGAGTAAGGTAAATAGGTACATATCTGACTTCTGTTCAAGCATAGCTGATCAAGTTACTGCAAAAACAATTACAAATACTGTTTACATAATCTTTTTTCATTGATTTTTAGACCTGCTGTCTTGTTTACCATCTGTGTTACTTAGGCTAGGGGTTATTAAATCCTTACCGGTGTTAGGACGTCCTACGCCATCCTAACCGCGCTGATCTTTGGCGCCGTTAAGATGGCATAGAATGTCCTAAGTGTTTCTGGGTTCAGCTCCCCCTTCATTGCCTTCTGAGTGGTGGATCCAGTTGGTTGACGTGGCTAGCACCTCAGGCTGTCCCCCAGGATCCAATCAGCACTCAGGAGGTGTATTGATCTGCCCCTGCAACAATGTAACAGCCAATGAGTGGGATCATTGGCTGTTACAAGTGTCTCTGCTTGGTCTCTTCCCTCATTGGGATCTGAGGGAGAGAGAGGAAGGCAGGTCAGTGTGTCGCACTGTGTGCTTCAGACCATAAAATAATAATAATAATAATAATAATAATAATAATAATAATAATAATAATAATAATAATAATAATAATAATATATTTATCTCTCAGAGAAAAAGACAAGCGCACAGGGGGTGCACCTAGTGCAATAAGTTTAAAATAAGTTTTCTATCCTCAAAGTAAAGTAAAGCAGCACAGATGTCATGAGCATAGCGAAGGGGACGGGAGGGAGAGTATCTGGAGACAAGGTCTGAGATATAGGGGGGAGCAGTGCAGTTGAGGGCTTTGCATGTCAAAGTGAGAATTTTGTGTTTAATCCTGTAGGCAAGAGGAAGCCAGTAAAGGGATTGGTAGAAAGGGGCAGCAGATGAAGAGTGACATGTAAGGAAGATGAGCCTGGCAGAAGCATTCATTATGGATTGTAAAGGAGCTAGGTGGCAGCTGGGGAGACCAGAGAGGACAGAGTTGCAGTAATAGAGGCGGAAAAGGATGAGAGAGTGGATTAAAATCTTAGTTGTGTCTTTTGTAAGGACATGTCTAATTTCAGAGATGTTTTTAAAGGTGGAAGCGGCAGGATTTAGCCAAGGACGGAATGTGAGGAGTGAAAGAAAGATCTGAGTCAAGTATGACCCCAAGACATCGGGCATGCGGGGTAGGGGTAATGATGGAGTTGACAGAGAGGTTGGGGTGGAGATTTTGGAAGAAGGAGGGAAAATAAGAAGCTCAGTTTTGGAGAGATTTAGCTTGAGGTAGTGAGAGGACATCCAGGAAGAGATGTGACAATTAGTGACACGGGTTAGCAAGGAAGGAGATAGGTCTGATGCAGAGAAGTAGATTTGGGTGTCGTCTGCATACAAATGATATTGGAACCCGCGGGACTTTATTAGGGAACCTAATAATGACGTGTAGATTGAGAAGAGAACCAAGGACAGAGCCCGTTTCTAAAAATTTGAAATTTAAAATGAATTTTGATACATTTGTTTGAATCTAATGTGGAATGTTTAGAAACATTCTTATTTTTGAATTTTCGTTTTCGAATTTTTCAATAATAGAATGTTTAAAAATCGAAAGAGAGAGAACAGCACTCCATGAGATAGAACAAGAGCCAGAATAACTTCCATGCCTGTTCATTTTTATTTTAACTCCTCAGGGTGCACGTTCTTTTTGCACACTATGCCCCTTCACAGAGAAAAATTATCCTGTAGTATATCAGTCTGACCCTGCCCAATGACAGTCCAGCGCTAAAATACCAGGCAATTCCTCTCTGAACAAGGGAAGCAACAACGCCAGATGATAGTTTCGGCCTCCTATGGGCCTCGTCAGTAAGGTGCAGATGAATCTCTCTAAGCTAGAATGTTTAGCTATGAATTTTATATCACATTCACTTTTGAAATGTAATATTCGAATTTGAAATGTGACATTCAAATGTGAATGTCACAATCGAATTCGAAATAGTATTTCTAGGGCTCCATGTACTAAGCAGTCAGCGAGCTACCCGCAACAAATCTCGCGTCAAAATTCGCAAACTGATATGTACAAAGCCGTCAATTATGTTAAAACTCGCATCTTTAAAATTGCGAGCATACTTATCCGCCAAACCTCGCTACCGCTCCATTTTTCACTGTAATTAGACACATTTGACCACCAACTCGCCAAAAACGAATGTACTAAAAAATCTATTTGTCCGCTCGCTACAATTTCCGCTCCCACCTCGTTATTTTTGCCTCGCCACCTTTTGGGTGGCGGGCAAGGTACAAAACAATAGGAAAGTCAATCTAGACGCCAGTCTAGACATATATAAAAGGCAGTAATATCAGCATTGTACTTACAGCATAACTGGCGTCTAATTTGTCTCTCATTTCCATGTACATAAATTGCGCCCAATTTGTCGACTGTAATTAAAGAGTAATCTATATTTTAAATTTGTATTGTATAGTTGTCAATCTTTATAATTATTTTTATATTAATATTTATATATTATCAGATCCAGATGAAGCCATATCCAAATTGTAAATAAATATTACAAAAATAACGCTCTGTTATCACTCTTCAAAAATTTTTGAACAATAATAAAGTTGTTTAGATAAGTTGAACTTTTATAGGAGCAAAATTCTATTCCCGTGACTACTATGATGTTCGTGACACCTTGCATGTCACGTGTTAATAATTGGCCAGACAATTCAACTGAAAGCTTAGTCGCGGCGAGCGAGGCGTCAAATTTATCAACAATCCGCAACTGCTCGCGGCAGGCTAGACTTGTCTATTTATTGGGGGAATATTAGTACATAGCGACAGCGGACACCATTTCGCCCGCGGCGAGTAACTGCGAGTTTATCCGCGTCTACAATGACGGATGAATTGACGGCTTAGTACATGGAGCCCCTAGTCTAATGCTGTGTTTTATAAATGTAATATTCAAATGTAGCATTCAAATTCGAAATAGTATTTCTAGTCTACAACTGTGTTTTATAAAATGTAATATTTGAATGTCACATTCGAAAACTATAAATAACATTCAATAATAGAATTTTGATGAATATTCGTTAATGTAAAATCAAATTTCTACAATAACATTTGTTCTAATATTCGAATATAAACACATTCGCCCATCCCTACTTACAACCAGGTCAAGACCTGGAAGGTATTTGAAGAAATAGTTAAAAGATCGATCTACAAGCTACTCTGAGGTGAGAATAAGACGATCAACTTACAAGACATACCTGGGATATGATTAATAATATTTTCATTGAAATCACTAGAATTAAAGAACTTAACACTATTTATTACATCTGCTACAAAAATAACTAATAATAACTGCTGCAAAGTTAAAAACGATATCCAACACAGTTTCGAGTTCTTGGCTGTGATTGGCTGTTTAAGGACACGTGACTTGCAAAGATAACAAAAAATGCCCATCATTTCCTTGATACACAGCGAAGATAGCGTTTTTGTCCAAATAAGAACTGTGGAGTAGCTGTAAATTGCGTGGACTGCTACCATATAATAATATATGAAATCTAGCAAAGTTCAATGTTTTTAAATTTTTATGTGTAAGAAAGCATGAGAGTGCGCACTCAGTTTTTATGTGATAAATTGTTTATATTTTGAAATTTTGTATCTTAAAGCTTTAAGTAGCGTTACCCTTTTTATTAATATATTTATTATTTTTTGTTGGTCAAACAAGGGACAGTTTCCAAAGGAAGTGTTACATTATACCTTTTTAGAACTAACTTTATTTTTAATTTGCAATCGGATGGTATCGTTAAAAAACTAGGGTCACTTTAAATGTTAAGGGACACATCACAAATAATACCACATCCCAACCCTGAAGGGGCCTCTGGGGCTGGACTGAATACCCAAAACTTGTTAAAATTATAACAACCCAGGTACTTACTGTTCTTGACACTGATGTCAGCTACATATATGCCTCCCAGTTGCTATTGGCTAACTCCTACCGCAAACCATAGAAGACTTAATTAACTTATAACGTGGATGGACCCAATGTTTCCCGGGACTTAATTCATGATTGATCTCTCACCTCAAAATTTTCCTGAGAATAACACAAAACATATGGCTCTCAGCTGGTGCTTTGAGAGTGCACCTAGTAGGAGGGGCTAACTTTCATGAAGATTGTATTCTGTTCAGGTAGAAGACTTTCTACAGTTTGACATTTCACATGCTATGTTATCTAATGTTGTGAAGCAGGAGTTTGTGACAAGGGGCAGTCTGCAGAGACTGTTACTCAGTACACTATATTGAAACACCAAAACGCATACCTAGACAACTACCCTAACTGCAGGGGTCTAATTTTTATTTCACCCCTTCCTTACCCCCCCTTTTGTTTCCTCTCTCAGACCCATATAGATATCTCTAGTGGCCATAGGTTGGTTAAAGGGTCAACGTTAAGCTTTCATGATTCAGATAGTGCATGCCATTTTAAGCAACTTTTCAAATTTACTTTAATCATCAAATTTGCTTTGTTCTCTTGGTATTCATTGTTGAAAGCTAAATATAGGTAGGCTCAACCATATGCTAATTTCTAAGCCCTTGAAGGCCACCTCTTATCTCATTGCAGTTTGACAATTTTTAACTGCTAGACAATGCTAGTTCATTTGTGCTATATAGATAACATTGTGTTCACTCCTGTGCAGTTATTTATGAGTCAGCACTGATTGGTTAAAATGCAAGTCTGTCATAAGAACTGAAATAAGGGGGCAGTCTGCAGAGGCTTAGATACAAGGTAATCACAGAGGTAAAAAGTGTATTAATATAATGGTGTTGGTTATAAAAAACTAGGGTATGGGTAATAAAAGGGATTATCTATTTCTAAAAATTCTGGGAGTAGACTGACCCTTTAAAACAACTTTGTCTTGGGCTGGCAACCTGCAGCTGTGGTTGAAAGCGTTGACTGAACATTGCTTTCTTACTAAATTGCCACACTATGGGGCCGATTTATGAACTTGCGGGTAGACATGATTTGATGTAGAGAATCATGTCCGCCCGACATTGATAAATGCCGACAGAATACACTGTCGGCATTTATCATTGCACAAACATTTCTTGTGAAATGCATGTGCAATGCCTCCCCCAGTACATTTGCGGCCAATCGGCCGCTAGCAGGGGGTGTCAATCATCACAATCGTATCTGATCATGAGGATTGCGGTCCGCCACCTCAGGAGGTGTCAGATGAGTTAAGGAGCAGCAGTCTTACGTCGCTGCTTCTTAACTTAAGTTTCTGGCGAGACGGAAACTTTGGGGTAGATTGCAGCATCTGCTGCTTGATAATTCTACCCATATATCTCACTGTCTTGGAATAGACCTATTTATTGATTGCTGGGCTCCCTGTAGGTGCCTTGTTTTATTAAAATAACTCCTATAAATTACTTTTCCTAATAGGAATCTATTAGTTTTTAGGTATTTAACTAGATGTTATATGTTTAGAATATCATCATAGATATTATAATTTAGATAACATTTTAAAGTGCCCCTAAAAGGTTAGGAGCCTCTTAATTTCCATATGGGGCCATTCAAAAATGCTTTACCTGTCTAACCTATAGCAGCGATTTCACACTTCGTAGTATAGAATCGATTTGAAAATATTCTAGTTGTGATCTTCATGTTTTGCTGACGGGTATTGGCAGAGGCGTAACTAGAAACCACAGGGCCTAGGTGCAAGAATTCTAAGAAGGCCCCCACCCCCTTACACCCCCCAAAAAAGTGAATTTGATACATATCTTTTTTTTTTTTACATTTTACATTTAAGACATAAAAAAAATGGGAATCAGATTACATGTCTGCAAAAGGAGATACCCTGTGCCCACAGTCTGTGAGATGGTCTGACCCCCTATTACTGTATATAGTGACACTGTTTAACCCACGAGTACTGTATATAGTGAGTCAGTGACAGTTTGTAATCTGCCGGTGAGATGGCTGGCCTGACCCTACCCGGCCCAGTACTTTATAAAGTGACCAAAGTAGTCTGTGACATAGTCAAGCCCCCCAGGTACTGTATATAGTGGTACTGTATAGTGACACTGTTTACCCCCCCCCCCCCCCGCCCTAGTAACTAGGTCTAATTTGCTGGTTTCACAAACACACATAAATACACACACACACACACACACACAAATGCATGCATGCATAAATAAATAAATACACACACACAGTGTCACATACACATGCATAAATACACACACAGTCACATTCAAACACACGCATAAATACACACAGTCACATACAAACACAAACACACGCATAAATACACACAGTCACATACATACACACAGTCACATACACACACGCATAAATACACACACACAGTCACATACACACACGCATAAATACACACAGTCACATACATTCATACACGCACGCATAAATACACACACAGTCACATACATACACACACATTCATACACGCACGCATAAATACACACACACGCATAAATACACACACAGTCACATACATTCATACACGCATACACACACGCATAAATACACACACAGTCACATACACACACAGTCGCATAAATACACACACAGTCACATACATTCATACACGCACGCATACACACACAGTCACATACAAACACACGCATAAATACACACACACAGTCACATACATACACACAGTCACATACAAACATACACACATACACACGCATAAATACACACACAGTCACATACATTCATACACGCACACATACACACACAGTCACATACAAACACACGCATAAATACACACACAGTCACATATTTACATACACACAGTCACATACATAAATACACACAGTCATATACATACACACACATAAACACCAATGGATAAAACAGAAATACTCACCCCTGTAGTAAGAAACACTAGTGAAGCATCATCTCACACTCACATGATATCAGTGCAGGTCAACTTTTTTTTATTTAATTTTTTTTTTTTTTTTTTGAAGCTGGGCCCGACTCTTGGGGGCCCAGTCGCAATTGCGACCTCTGCTCCCCCTGTAGTTTTGCCCCTGGGTATTGGCAAAAAGGTCCAGGAGCGCCCTTTAAATTGTTAGTTTTTTTACTACTATAATTATTTTGAATAATCTACAGAGCGACTTTCAATACACATACTCCCTTGTTAACTTAGATATCTCTGTTTTAGAGGCCCAAGAGCTGGCTTTGATTATAAAACAGGAGGGAAAAATAAATATATAAAACAGGAGGGAAAAATAAATATATAATACAAGGACATTTTTATTGTATGCTTACCACTGATTTATATGTACACTTTATTTTTTCTTTTCATGTGAAACTTTTCTGGACTATATTCCTGTATGTATATGCCTTAAAAAAAAAAAAAAAAAAAAAAAAAAAACACACGTTTTAGATAAAAAACTAACAACAACAACAAAAAATGTGACTGCTATGCCCCTTTAAACTATTTAAATGAGACTTTCCTTTGCCAGTTACATTAGGTTTCCAAACAGAATTTGTCAAAATTCAAGGTTTCTTTTTTCAACATGAGAGTAAGGTAAATAGGTACATATCTGACTTCTGTTCAAGCATAGCTGATCAAGTTACTGCAAAAACAATTACAAATACTGTTTACATAATCTTTTTTCATTGATTTTTAGACCTGCTGTCTTGTTTACCATCTGTGTTACTTAGGCTAGGGGTTATTAAACCCTTACCGGTGTTAGGACGTCCTACGCCATCCTAACCGCGCTGATCTTTGGCGCCGTTAAGATGGCATAGAATGTCCTAAGTGTTTCTGGGTCCAGCTCCCCCTTCATTGCCTTCTGAGTGGTGGATCCAGTTGGTTGACGTGGCTAGCACCTCAGGCTGTCCCCCAGGATCCAATCAGCACTCAGGAGGTGTATTGATCTGCCCCTGCAACAATGTAACAGCCAATGAGTGGGATCATTGGCTGTTACAAGTGTCTCTGCTTGGTCTCTTCCCTCATTGGGATCTGAGGGAGAGAGAGGAAGGCAGGTCAGTGTGTCGCACTGTGTGCTTCAGACCATAATAATAATAATAATAATAATAATAATAATAATAATAATATATATATTATAATAATAATAATAATAATAATAATAATAATAATAATAATAATAATAATAATAATAATAATAATATATATTTATCTCTCAGAGAAAAAGACAAGCGCACAGGGGGTGCACCTAGTGCAATAAGTTTAAAATAAGTTTTCTATCCTCAAAGTAAAGTAAAGCAGCACAGACAGTCACGTGATTCCATCTCAAACTCAGGGGCGGAACTACAGGGGGACCTGCCACTGCCTGCACTGATATCATGTGAGTGTGATGCTCCACTAGTGTCTGTGACTACAGGGGTTAGCGTTTCTGTTTTACCCATTGGTGTGATAGAGATAGATATATCAATAGAAAGATAACAGCACTCCTGAGATAGAACAAAAGCTAGAATAACTTCCATGCCTGTTCATTTCTATTGCAACTCAGGGGTTGTTATTCCTCTTGTTCAGAGAGGAATTGCCTGGTATTTCGGCGCTGGACTGTCATCGGGCAGGGTCAGACTGATATGCTACAGGATATTTTTTTATCTGTGAAAAGGCATGACCTTTTATGTCACTAATTTTCGGCACTTAACACAAAATATTTTAATAACATTCTCTTAAAACCTAAAAATACCCCATAAATAAAGACAACAGACTTAGCGTTGGTATAAATTGGCCGCAGCTCCTTTATTAATAAATAACTTTTATAAAACTTTAATAAATAACAGTGCAAATAATTGTAAACACATTACACATAACAGCGGTGCTAGACCTAAATATATTTATCTGGCAGTCACTCCATCCACTGGACCCAACAGGGCAACTTGATTGAGCCTGTTATCAATAATCAACATAAGTCTTTAAAGAACCCCTTGCCCTTAGAGACCCCCATCTTGAATTACCCCCAAGGGGATGTAAATACTACATGAACAATTTGGCCATAATTTACTGTAAATGTAAGGGCTAGCACCCCAGCCACTGACTGGCCTGACACCTCAGCCCAGTCCCGCCAACCCCACCAAAGATCCAACCGCCTCTTTAAAATCAAGTAAAAACAACTGCAGGCCAAAATCGTTAAGATGCACTCCATCTGGCAAATAAAATTCGCCCTGACCAACTTCAGCTAAGTCTGGATGATGAACCACCGAGCCCCCAAGCTTCCTGACAAACGAACCCATCAACTTATTAACTTTGCGCCTGCTTTTATCAAGGCGCACTGGGTCCCACGCAGCCCTCCAAACCATCCTGGGCAAAATGTCCGACCATACAACTCTCATATTAGGGAATAAATCCACAAGCCTCCCAATGTCCCTCTTCATGCTTATCACTAATTCCCTCTGAGGCATAAAACCAAGATCATAGACCCCTGTGTGGATCAACATCGGATGCTGAAAACGTTGGCAACAACCTGTCCCAACGAAGCCCCCTGACACCAAACCATTTGACCTCGCATCTCAACTTATGGATACCCAATTGTAATCTATCCACTTTCACTGTAGCCGCTCTTCGAGCCCAATAAATTAAAGAATGGCCGACAAGCCACAAACGGTCGACACCTAAAAACACAAAAAGAGAACAACAACACCACCAGCTTAAACACCCAGCTCAGGTGAACATACCGGCGATACTGACCGGATCCCCACCGGCCAATGCCTTTAACCACTGAATCTGATAAACCCCTCACTGAAGCCTCAGTTGCCGCCCCTATGTGGAAGGAATGTGACCCAAAATCTTTGATGTTAAAACCCAACCGGCACAATGACTTGTTAAGAACCGCACTAAATTGGAATTGCGACAATGGCCTACCCTCAACGAACCCCCCCATAATGCCAAGGACATACTTCTAAACCACTGGGAAAAAGAACCACCGTTCTGCCTTTACCCAGCTGATCAGTCTTATTCCTCCTCAAAAATATCTCCACCTTGGAATCAAACAAGCCCACATCCGAAAAAGCCAACCCCCCCCATAGAAGCCAAATTTTTACTAACCAACTCCGAAATTCGAAAGGCTCCAAAGAAAGCCAAAACAAACGCCACCCTAAACAAGCATACCTCAAAATCCGACAAACATACCAAAGGTAACACCATATACACCTTCTACAATAGCGAGAAAGTAATAGGTCACCTATGGTCAGGAGAGGGCCCACCCAAACCCTTCTTCAAGCCCTTCAGCACCTGCCAAACACAAAAACCTTTGGTAACATCCCTCAAACCCAATAGTTTAAAGTGGAAAGCTAATGCTGTCAAACGTCTGTCCATTGCTGAATGTGACAATTGAGAAACTCCCCATTCCCATATCCATTCAAGCAACACGCCCGTACCGTCAACCTCCCCTTCCTGCAAACCTTGGGACCACAATTTATTCTCCCACTCCAACCACACTCTAGAATAAGCTGACCAAGTACCTGGTGCCAATGAGTTTTTTACCAGTCCAGCCAGTCCTCCACCCCAAGTCGCCAAAAGAAACTCGGACACGGGCATCCCTCCTCGTCTGCATGGGTGGCCAATTCCCGGAAATGCTGCCACTGAAAGCAAGAGAGGGAGTCTGCTATAGGCAAAGACGTAGCCGTCAATGTATTTAAGGCGTACACAACTCCCATATTGTCTGAAGAAAACACAACTGCCCGATTCCTCAATTCTCCCTCCCAGACAAACAGGGCAACCACGATAGGGAACAACTCCAGAAACACCAAATTCTTCACCAAACCCAAGGAAAACCATTCCTCTGGCCACTGAGCTGCACACCATCTGCCCATGAAATAAGCCCCAAAACCGCAACTACCGGCCGAATCCGTCACCAAACCCAGCTCCACATTAGAGACCCTCACCGCCTGACTCAACGCTGAGCCATTAAAACCCAGCAGAAATTGTCTCCAAACCCTCAAATCCTCCTTCAGCTCCTTGGAAAGCCGTACAAAATGATGCAGCTTCACCACACCAGCCGTTACCAATGATAATCTCCTACAGAACACCCTCCCCATAGGAATAATTCTGCACGCAAAATTCAGTTTTCCCACCAGGGATTGCACCTCCCAAAGCGTAACCTTCTTCAACAACGAATGGTCAATAACCTCCACTAAGTCAGAAACCTTATCCCTAGGCAATCTACATTCCATGTTCACTGAGTCAATGGTAATGCCTAAAAATTCAAGGGATGTCACCGGTCCCTCAGATTTTTCAAACGCAATGGGCACACCGAAATCAGATGTCACCTGATAACAGACATCCCTCAAGAGTGTACAATCCCTTGAACCAGCCAGACCCACAAACAGAAAATTGTCAAGATAATGCACCAATGACGAAAGGGCTGACCGTTCCGTAACAACTCACTCTATAAATGTGCTAAACTGTTCAAAAAGTGAGCATGAGATGGAACACCCCATGGGCAAGCACAAGTCCACATAGTAAGAACCATCCACACAACAACCCAACAGATGATGCAAAGTCGGGTGTACAGGTAGCAGTCTGAAAGCCACCTCAATGTCGACTTTTGCCAATAAAGCAGCAGCACCAGCCTCTCTGACTAGGTTAACCGCCTGATCAAACGATGCGTACTTAACACACGACAACTCTGGAGGAATGCCATCATTAACAGATCCCCCTTTTGGAAATGATAAGTGATGAATGAGCCTGGTAAATTTACCAGGCTCCTTCTTTGGAACCACCCCAAGAGGTGATATCCGCAAATCATCCAAAGGAGGGCGATCAAACGGGCCTGCCATTCTACCCAACTCAACCACTTTCATCAGTTTGTCAATGACTACCTGGCCAGCTAACTACCATAATGGAGGCTGGTAAACAGTTAGTAGGAAAATAGTTTTATGGCATGACGCAGCCATTTTCCTACTAACTGTTTACCAGCCTCCATTATACAGTTCTCTCTGGAGTAGCACAAAAGGTGCACGTTTTTGGGAGGTACCCCCATGTTTGGTCTGTTTACGGTAGTTAGCTGGCCAGCTTAATTAGCAGAAGTTTGTTTGCTATCATTTGTATACATATTTACCGTATTAGCCTCGCTACCCTGGGAGTTAGTGTCCTCCTGTATTTGTTCCAATTTCTTTTGTATATATGTTGCAGCAAATAAACACGAGAGGAACTTTGTTCTCTCTAAAACGTTTTTGTGTGCAAATTTCCCTTTCTTTAAAGTGACAGTAATGTATGTCATTTAGTCCTTCTTTACTCATAGTGTGTGTGTATGTATGTATGTATGTATGTATATATCCAGCAAATTACAGACCTTGTTACTACAGCATGGGGGAGGCGGGGGGGGGGGTAAACAGTGCCACTATACAGTACCACTATATACAGTAAGGGGGGGCTGGACCATGTCACAGACTACTGTGGTCACTTTATAAAGTACTGGGACGGGTAGGGTCAGGCCAGCCATCTCACCGGCAGATTACAGACTGTGTCACTGACTCACAATATACAGTACTGGTGGGTTAAACAGTGTCACTATATACAGTAATAGGGGGTCAGACCATCTCACAGACTGTGGGCACAGGGTACCTCCTTTTGCAGACATGTAATCTGATTCACATTTTTTTTCTGTGTTAAATGTTAAAATAAATAAATATTTTTTTTTTTAGATATGTATCAAATTTACCTTTTTTTTTTTGTGGGGAGGGGGGCCCTTTTTAGATTCTTGCACCTGGGCCCTGTGGTTTCTAGTTACGCCTCTGCTCAAACTTATGGAGGTGTGCCGCAGGCCTTTGAGATATAGTTGTAGATAACCCTCCTTGGGGGAACGATCTTTATGGATCCTTGGGTCTCTTCAGATGCACTTAGACAGTCTGTGTACACCCTTAGGTCCATAGATAAATAAGACTTTGGTAGACTAACAGTTGGGGACAGAACCAGGGTCTAGTATGTACAAGGGTTTATTAGTACATTAAGTTCACATTATCTTCTTAAAATATTATTATTATGGTATACTGGTGGTGAAGTGGGAATTGTGTTAGGTTAGGAATTAAAAAAAATAAAATATATATCCCACCTATGGTGAAACCCTCTCTGCCTTATCTGATAGCGTAACTCTTACGGCATCAGATATAGAGCCCCTGGGTGATGCATCTAGTGATGGTGCTCCCTACCTTCCACCTAAAAGGAGGGACAAAAAATGAGCAAAATTGGCTACACCCAAATTTAATTACCCCTGAAATACCCCCATTTACAGAGGCTCCTGGCATCACAACTAATGTTGCAGTATCTGAGCCAATAAACTATCTCTCCCTGTTCCTGACAGATACCATAGGGTCGATTTATCAACCCATTAATGCATCCGTTTCCGTGCGTGCCTTCAGATTTGCTGGAAACAGGAGTTAAGAAGCAGCGGTCTTAAGCCCGCTGCTCCTTAACACGTCCGCCACCTCTGAGGTGGAGGACAGCAATCAGCCCGATCGGGTTAATTGACACCCCCTGCTAGCGGCCTATTGGCCACGAATGTGCAGGGGGCGGTATTGCACAAGCATTTAACGAGAAATGTTTGTGCAATGATAAATGCCAACAGCGTATGCTGTCAGCATTTATTGACTACAGGCGCACATGATCTGCTATAGCGGATCATGTCCGTCCGATAAATGATAAATTGGCCTCCATGTTTGAGCATATAGTTGCTCAAACAAATTAATATGCCAGCCAGTATCTGTCAGATAATCCACAGTCTCAGTATGCCAGTAAAAATACATGGCACTCCACTGATATATCTTAGACTAAAAAGTTTTGGGCCCTAAATAAAATGGTAATCGGCATTGTGAAGAAACCCAGCATATGTTCTTACTGGAACAAGAACCCCATCCTGGCTACCCTTCTTTTTCCAGGCATTATGAAGAGGGATAGATATGAACAGTTGCTGTGGTTTCTTCAATTTAATGATAATGCCCAGTTCCTCCCCAGAAATGACCCCTTGCCTGACAGGTTATATAAAATAAGGCTCCTAATAATCCACCTGTCCTAAATTTACATGATGTGGGCATGACGCCGCCCAGCCCCAAACAAGAAACAACCCACAAATCAACGGCGATGGTGCGCGTGCGCGGCACCGATGGCACAGTGGCACTCACCACTGGAGTCACTGTCTGAGTGAGACCTCAGAGTCGAGTGCCAACTGGAGAGGGTGGAGTCAGGGGGTGGGAGGGACAGCCTAGGACGAGACGACTGTCTTGTTACTAAGTTGCTTGCTAACTTAGTTGCTGCTATTAGTTCCGCTCCTCTGTTAGGACTGCTTGATAAAGTAAATTGCTAAGCAGTAGCTGCCGCCCGCCCAGTCAGTTAGAGGCTCAGAGCGACTAACTACTACTGTACAGACCAGTACAACACTACTGCTCTTACAATCTGTTTCAAATATCTACAATCAGCAACCAACAGTAACACAGCACTCACAGCAAAATAATAAAAAAAAAAAAAAATACACTGACTCTGTGGCGCCCCTACTGCAATGCGCCTGTAGACACATGCCTACTGTGCCTAATGGCAAATCCGGCCCTGACACCAGCACAGAACTGTTTACATTTTTATTTCAATCTGATACCCTGGCCTGTGAACTACTGACCCTTTGGTACATGCTCTCCACAATGAAGCTACAGTGCTAGTGTATGTAAAGGGAAAAGATTCACAGATCCTAAAGCCAAAGTGCATTGTGGAGTACAGCCAAAAGATAGGGGGAGTAGATTTAGCTGACCATTTCCTACAGCCATATCTACTTCAACAAAAGACAAAAACCTGGTACAAAATAGTAGCCTTTTACGTTATGTAGATCGTAGTGTATAATGCGTATGCGCTCTACTAAAAAACAGGCACAGGGAAACATCATACTTTTTTGGAATTTTATGAAATATTATATCTGACATTTTGTTTAACCAGAGCCCTAATCCTCCCACATTTCATTTAGAAAATGTCCAGCGACTCTGCGGCAGGCATTTTCCCTCTAGGATCCCCCCACAGCCTGCAAAAAGTCACCACAAAAAAGTGCAGAGTCTGCTATAAAAAAGGAGTGAGGAAGGATTCTAGTTACCATTGCCCTGACTGCCCCTCTCTACCTGGCATCTGTATCACCGATTGCTTTAGAATATACCACACAGAGTTACGCTTTTAATTGCAATCAATGTGTGTTCCTGATTTATTTTATTATTCTGTATTTCTAACTTCATGGATCCCCCTGACCTTGTCCTGCCCCTTTTTACCATGGGCCATGATAAATTAACTGCACAAAATAGCAGTTATCTACTTTTGCAAATGTTATATCATGATGGTGGTAGTTTTCATTCCTGGGCTGCCATACTGTCTCGAAAGCAACATAGGTCCAGAAAATGTGCCAACATTTCCATGTAAAGGGGCAGGCCCCATGTTGGGCCTTGTAACTTCCTGAAACCCAATAAAACTTGCGTATGGGCATATTGATGGATTCATGGGACATCGCTGAACACAAATATGGGTGAATTATAGCAGTAATAATGATGATCTAAATTTGCAAAAGGGCAGTGTTTGTGTGGAAAACGCAAATAAAAATATACGACCACTAAATTTGGCCAGGTGTTGAAACTAAGTGGCTACAAAAAAAAAAAAAAAAAAAAAGACTGGACATACAGTACCCGTTTTGAATAACCCTGGGTTGTCTACTTTGCAAATGGTATACCATGGTTGGGCTAATTGTATTCCTGGGCTGCTATAATGTCTTAAAGGCAACACAGGCCCAGAAAATCAATGTGCCAAATTTCCTTGCAAATGTGCATGCCCCGTATTTTCCCCTGTAGCTTCCTGAAACCTCATAAAACCTTTATGTGGGGGGTATCTTTGTACTTGTGGGACATCACTGAGCACAAATATGGTTGTATTATAGCAGTAAAAAATAAGGATGATGATTGAAATGGCCAAATTACAGCGTTTGTGAGAAAAACACAAAAAAATATATGACCACTAAATTTGGCCAGGTGTTGTGGCAAACCCCCCCACAAAAAAAAATGACTAGACATAGCCTTTTTGGAATACTGTGGGTTGTCTACTTTTGCAAATGGAATGATTGGGTAATTTTCATTCCTGGGCTGCCATAATGTCTAAAAGGCAACTTTGGCCTAGAAAATGAATGCGCCAAATTTCCATGTAAATGGGCAAACCCCTGTAACTTCCATAAGTCTCATAAAACCTGTACATAGGGGGTATTTATTGCAGTACTGTCTATCAGGATGATGATATTCACAATAAAATTGCTTGGAAAACATAATTTATTTTCCATTTAAAACTGTAGTTTAGAAATAAATATTAAAAGAAAGCCCTATTTGGCCTCTAAAAAACAATATATATTAAGTGTGGGTGCACTTAATGTGAAAGAGGTAAATTATGGTTTAAGGACATAAAGCTGAAATTCTAGGTTTTGTTTACGTTCAGAACTTGGACAATTGCTTATGTTATGAAGGGGTTAACAGGGTGTGTGTGTCTATGCAGTTTTGTTTTTGCTAAATAAGGGATATGTTGGACTCTCCCCCAGCTTCTTTGTGAATGTTTGTGAGTTTAAAGGATTTTTGCCTGACATTTTGATATAAATTGTGATTACTGCTCTCTAATAAACATTTCTAAGTACAAAGTAATCAAATAGGAGGGGGTCAGGTAAATTAGCATGTTGTTTTTAAGTAACAAAATCACTTTAATAAAGCTGGTGTAATGTACCCCAAAATCAAGCAAAGGTAAAAACAAAACAAAAACAAAAAATCTACTTTATACAATCTGCAGGGTCAATGGTGGAGCAAATAACTTATCCCTTCTAGAAAACAAAATGAGTTTTTATTCCTTTGGGTGCAACACATTACTTAAAATAAACAAGCACAAAAGGAATCTCTGCCAGACAAAAACAAAATGTATTGAGGCCCCTCTTGCACAAAAATAGGTTTTATTTGTATTACCAAAGGTGTTTTTCAGCCTATACATTGAATCCATAAGCAAAATGTAAACATTGACACAACAAAATTGATACTAATAGAATATATATATATATATATATCTATATATATATATATATATATATAAAAATGCACTAAATAGGGGGAAGGTCATATACAAATGTAAGTTTGTTATGGACTTTTTATTTTTACTAACATCACTAATGTTTAACCAAACCTAATAGGGACTGGTCTGGCATAGCACATTGTTTGTGTTTTCTTTGATAAATCTTAGGAAAAGTCACTAGTTTAGTACTAGAAAGATAATTTTCTTTCTTAACCATTAGATAAATAAAGCCGATTCCTGTGCAATCTTCTGCCTTTTACTTCAATAATACTGAGAAACTAAACAAAGTTTAGTTGCTAATTACATCTATACAACTATTTTAATTAAGAAGAAAACAACACACATCAGGTAAAGTAAAGTGCAGTTCACTTGGAGGACATTTCTAGAATTGAGGGAGAACTTACTTTTTAGAGGAGGTCGTCTGTGGGTTTCCATCCAGCTCTTGCCTCTGGACATATTAAACAAAAACATCAGCTGTTTGTCCTTTAAATCATGTGACCAGTGAAACTGAAAGTAATGTAGCTGGGTATATTTGTGTATAGAAATGTAGCTGCGTAGATAATAAGACCTTTGGAAATAAGGATACAGTTAGAATGGAAGTTATGTTCTGGAAACAATATAAATAGGTAAAATGTATAGTACTTTCCAATATCATTTTCAGGATCATAAGCAAAGGTTGTACAGTAGTTAAAGGGACGTTAAATACTAAGAATTGCTATCATACACATCAAAAAGATCTAAATATGTTAAAGGGATATGAAACGTTTTCTTTGTGATGCCGATAGAATATACAATTTTAAAAAAAAGACTCCAATTCTATTATCAAATCTGCTTCGTTCCTCTAGGTTGGTGTCTGTAGTACAACATGGCAAGAAATAGTGCTACCATTCTTGCAAACGTGCGACCACATAATGCTCCAGATACGTGCACACTCCTGATCTTACGTCTTTTTTTTTTAACAAAAGACACAGGAGAACAAGGAAAATGTGATAATAGAAGTAAATTAGAAAGTTGTTTAAAATTGCAGGATCTGTCTGAATCATGAAAGAAAACAATTGGGCTTCATGTCCCTTTAATATGTATGTCGTATGTCAAAAAGTTATGTTAAAGGGACATTAAAGGGACAGTCAGGTCAAAAAAACTTTCATCATTTAAATAGGACATGTAATTTTAAACAACTTTCCAATTTACTTTTATCACCCATTTTGCATTGTTCTCTTAGTATTCTAAGTTGAAAGCTAAACCTAGGAGGTTCATATGCTAATTTCTTAGACCTTGAAGGCCGCCTCTAATCTAAATGCATTTTGATAGTTTTTCACCACTAGAGGGCATTAGTTCACGTGTTTCATATAGATAACATTAAGCTCATGCACGTGAATTTACCATGGAGACAGCTCTGATTGGCTAAAATGCAAGTCTGTCAAAAGAACTGAAATAAGGGGGCAGTCTGCTGAGGCTTAGATACAAGGTAATTACAGAGGTAAAACGTGTATAACTATAACTGTGTTGGTTATGCAAAACTGGGGAATTGGTAATTAAGGGATTATCTATCTTTTAAAACAATAACAATTCTGGTGTTGACTGTCCCTTTAAACACTAAAGAAATGCTGGTTAGAATAATATAGCCAAAACAAAGATTAGCCTGGGAATACACAGATTTTATTTAAATTAGTTAAAAAAAGGTATTTATGAAGCTATTTGAAGTTAACCCTTAACGACAGCTGACGTAACCTGTACGCCTACTATCGTTTTTAATCTAAGAGTTTAATAGTGTGGGTCTCGCCACCAGCTGTGACACTGCACTGTAGGTGATTACTTCCTGGAGTGAGGCAAATGGTACTAGCGCGTTTCACCACTGGCAGTGATACCAGCCCGATTATAGGTATAAAAACCCTTAAAGGGAAATAAACATTTTTCTTTCATGATTCAGAAACAAAGCACAATTTTAAACAACTTTCCAGCTTACTTTTATTACCATTTCTTTGTTTACTTGTTATCTTTTTGAAAAGCAGGAATGTAAGTTCAGGAGTGTGCATGTGCCTGCAGCACTATATAGCAGCAGTTTTGCAACAATGTTATACATTAACAAGATCACTAGATGGCAGCACTATTTCCTGCCATGTGCTCCAGATATGTGCATGTTACCTATTTAGATATCTCTTCAACAAAGAATAACATGAGAACAAAGCAAATCTGATAAAAGAAGTAAATTGGAAACCTTTTTAAAATTGTATTCAATATTTAAATTATAAAAAAAAACCTGTGTTTCATGTCCCTTTAATGACACTCAACTTGAACATACAGGATACCTCTGTGTCGTTAAGGGGTTAAAAAAATTCAAGTTTTGCAACTTAGCTTTTTTTCCTGTAGACTTTAATGGGAGAAAAACAAAGTCACATCATTTTCATTGCAATTATTTTACAATAGCCAAATTCCACCAACCATTAGCTTTATTTGGAGGAGCCAATCTGGGCTTTAGTCTGCAGACAACAAGGTTAGCCACTGTCATAAAGTTAATATAAAGTGAATTGTTTTGCATTTGTTATCTGATAAAGCCAATTAGGTACAGATATGTAGAAGAGTTACCCTTGAGAAGTCAGCAGGTGCATTTCAAAGTCTGAGAGTTAAAAATTGGCTAATGTTCAGAGCTAAATTACATGGAAAGGGGGGACAAATAAATAATGAAATGTGCATTGCAAAGTTGTTTCATTATGTATAACTAAACATTTTATATAAAAAAATCTCAAGGTGTTTACTGTCCCTTTAATGGTCTTTGTAGGGAGCAAATCATTAGATTTTGCTAAAGGATTGTGATTGACCCCATTGTGATTTGACAAAAAAATTGTAAAAGAAGATCAGTTTAGTAACTTGTTTTTATCTTTTAGGGATTGATATGGATTGTGGTGAGCACATATAAGACCTCAGACCTCAAACCCATGAATATGAAGCCCCTGTCAGCGGTTTGAGAGCTGAGTTTAGATATGTGTATGATGCTGACAGGAGGCTGCAGTGTCAGCGGTTTGAGAGCTGAGTTTAGATACGTGTATGAGGCTGACAGGGGGCTGCAGTGCCAGAGGTTTGAGAGCTGAGTTTAGATACGTGTATGATGCTGACAGGAGGCTGCAGTGCCAGGGGTTTGAGAGCTGAGTTTAGATACGTGTATGATGCTGACAGGAGGCTGCAGTGCCAGGGGTTTGAGAGCTGAGTTTAGATATGTGTATGATGCTGAAAGGGGGCTGCAGGGACAAAGGTTTAAGATCTGATTTTAGCTATGTTTATAAGGCTGACAGGGGGCTGCAGTGCCAGAGGTTTGAGAGCTGAGTTTAGATACGTGTATGATGCTGACAGGAGGCTGCAGTGCCAGGGGTTTGAGAGCTGAGTTTAGATATGTGTATGATGCTGACAGGAGGCTGCAGGGCCAAAGGTTTAAGATCTGATTTTAGCTATGTTTATGATGCTGACAGGGGGCTGCAGTGCCAGAGGTTTGAGAGCTGAGTTTAGATACGTGTATGAGGCTGACAGGAGGCTGCAGTGCCAGAGGTTTGAGAGCTGAGTTTAGATATGTGTATGATGCTGACAGGAGGCTGCAGTGCCAGAGGTTTGAGAGCTGAGTTTAGATATGTGTATGATGCTGACAGGAGGCTGCAGTGCCAGAGGTTTGAGAGCTGAGTTTAGATATGTGCATGATGCTGACAGGAGGCTGCAGTGCCAGAGGTTTGAGAGCTGAGTTTAGATACGTGTATGAGGCTGATAGGAGGCTGCAGTGCCAGGGGTTTGAGAGCTGAGTTTAGATATGTTTATGAGGCTGACAGGGGGCTGCAGTGCCAGAGGTTTGAGAGCTGAGTTTAGATACGTGTATGATGCTGACAGGGGGCTGCAGTGCCAGAGGTTTGAGAGCTGAGTTTAGATACGTGTATGATGCTGACAGGGGGCTGCAGTGCCAGAGGTTTGAGAGCTGAGTTTAGATACGTGTATGATGCTGACAGAAGGCTGCAGTGCCAGAGGTTTGAGAGCTGAGTTTAGATACGTGTATGATGCTGACAGGGGGCTGCAGTGCCAGAGGTTTGAGAGCTGAGTTTAGATACGTGTATGATGCTGACAGGGGGCTGCAGTGCCAGAGGTTTGAGAGCTGAGTTTAGATATGTGTATGATGCTGACAGGAGGCTGCAGTGCCAGAGGTTTGAGAGCTGAGTTTAGATATGTGTATGATACTGAAAGGGGGCTGCAGTGCCAGAGGTTTGAGAGCTGAGTTTAGATATGTGTATGATGCTGACAGGAGGCTGCAGTGCCAGAGGTTTGAGAGCTGAGTTTAGATACGTGTATGAGGCTGACAGGAGGCTGCAGTGCCAGAGGTTTGAGAGCTGAGTTTAGATACGTGTATGAGGCTGACAGGAGGCTGCAGTGCCAGAGGTTTGAGAGCTGAGTTTAGATACGTGTATGATGCTGACAGGGGGCTGCAGTGCCAGAGGTTTGAGAGCTGAGTTTAGATACGTGTATGAGGCTGACAGGAGGCTGCAGTGCCAGAGGTTTGAGAGCTGAGTTTAGATACGTGTATGATGCTGACAGGGGGCTGCAGTGCCAGAGGTTTGAGAGCTGAGTTTAGATACGTGTATGATGCTGACAGGGGGCTGCAGTGCCAGAGGTTTGAGAGCTGAGTTTAGATACGTGTATGAGGCTGACAGGGGGCTGCAGTGCCAGAGGTTTGAGAGCTGAGTTTAGATATGTGTATGATGCTGACAGGAGGCTGCAGTGCCAGGGGTTTGAGAGCTGAGTTTAGATATGTGTATGATGCTGACAGGAGGCTGCAGTGCCAGAGGTTTGAGAGCTGAGTTTAGATATGTGTATGATGCTGAAAGGGGGCTGCAGGGCCAAAGGTTTAAGATCTGATTTTAGCTATGTTTATGAGGCTGACAGGGGGCTGCCGTGCCAGAGGTTTGAGATATAAGTTTAGGTATGTGTATTAGGCTGATAGGGGGCCGCAGGGCCGAAGTTTGAGATCTAAGTTTAGATATGTGTATTAGGCTGACAGGGCCAGAGGTTTAAAATTTAATTTTAGATATGTTTATGAGGCTGACAGGGGGCTGCAATGCCAAATCAAATTTTAAACCTCTGGCCCTGTCAGCCTCATACACATATCTAAACTTAGATCTCAAACTTCGGCCCTGCGGCCCCCTGTCAGCCTAATACACATACCTAAACTCATATCTCAAACCCCTGGCACTGCAGACCCCTGTCAGCCTCATAAACATAGCTAAACTCAGCTTTCAAACCCCTGGCACTGCAGCCTCCTGTCAGCCTCATACGCATATCTAAACTCAGATCTCAAACCCCTGACCCTGCAGCCCCATGTAAGCCTAATAAACATATCTAAAATCAGATCTTAAACTTCTGGCCCTGTACCCCCATTTCAGCCTCACACACATATCTAAAATCAGATTTAAAACCTCTGGCCCTGCATCCCCCTCCAGCTTATTTCACGTATCTAGGCTCAGCTCTCAACCCCTCGCAATACACCCCTTTTTCAGCCTTATACACATATCTAAACATAGATCTCAAACCACTGGCCCTGCAGCCCCATGCCAGTCTAATATCTACCTTAGATTTCTAACCCCTGGTTCTGTAGTTCCCCTGTCTGTCTCATACCCACATCAATCTTCAGATCCTTAGCCCTGTAGCCCATACCCACATCAGACATCAGACCCTAAGCCCTGTAGTTCATAGCCACATCTGACCTCAGATCCTTAGCCCAGTTGCCCATTGCTACATCAAACCTCAGATCGTTAGCCCTGTAGCCCATACCCACATCAGACCTCAGACACTTAGCCCTGCAGTTCAAAGCCACATCTGACCTCAGATCCATAGCCCAGTAGCCCATTGCTACATCAGACCTCAGATCATTAGCCCTGTAGCCCATACCCACATCAGACCTCAGATACTTAGCCCTGTAGTCCAAAGCCACATTTGACCTCAGATCGTTAGCCCAGTAGCCCATTGCTACATCAGACCTCAGATCATTAGCCCTGTAGCCCATACCCACATCAGACCTCAGACCCTTAGCTCTGTATCCCATATCCACATCTGACCTCAGATCCTTAGCCCAGTTGCCCATTGCTTCATCATACCTTAGATCTTTAGCCCTGTAGCCCATAGCCACATCAGACCGCAGATCCTTAGCCCTGTAGCCCATAGCCACATAAGATTGCAGATCCTTAGCCCTGTAGACCATAGCCCCATCAGACCTCAGCTCTCAGCACACTGGCCATGTAGCCCATCTGTCAGCTCCATGCCCACATCAGACTTTAGATGTCTGAGGAAGTATATTTGTCAGCCTCCCACCTTAATATGTGCTCTATGTTACTTTTGTTTTCTTTGGATGTGGTATTCTGTCTCTCAAACACTGTGTTTGGGGCCTGCCCTGGGAGCGCAAAGAGGAGAATCGTGTTTGCCCTGGATGCCCCAGGCAGCAATGTGATAAACAGGTTAGCAAAAGTTGTGTCATCCCTTGATGCAGCAGGCATGACTAGGTCAGTAGGTTGCTGACCCCTGACCTAGACCCTATCTCCAAACCATCTGGGATCTACCTAGACTTTGGCACAGACTGCATAGGCATTACCCACTTAAGCCTCATCTTGATTGTGCATTTTTTATATCTAGCTATTAGAGATGCATATTATGGTTTTACAGTGATACAGTCATGTTTTTGTTTTCCCTTTCATGATCTGGGATAATACAACACGCCTTGCACAGGAGTGAAGATCTTTAAGGAATTCAAATGTGTCTAGTTTGTTGGTTGGACAAAAGAACAGTCCTTTTTTGAGCACATTCATGTGTGCAAGGTTGAGTTTAAAAGAGGAAAAGTTGACAAACTGTAGATCCAGGCTGGGGGATGGTAATATCCCCTGCGCCCCCGAAATCTCTGCGGTCTGCGGTCGACTCTGTTGGAATCTCTCCTGACTTTGATTGTAATTCTGCTGTCGTTGTCTCGAGGGGTACTGCCTCTACCTGGAGTTGGTATTGCCTCCTCCTACGTCTCTTCCTACCCCCTCTCCTCCTTGCTAAGTGATTTTTTTTGTTGATGACTGTAATCCCTACAGATTCTTGAAATCTGCTTATCTAACCAACTTCTGCTGTTTCCCGCATGACACACGCATACTGGACAAAATAGTCCTGGCATCTAAGCTTCTGAACTACCTCTACTAACCCTTGTTATACATGCTAACTGCACTAATTACTATTTGCATGTTGATGCTTACTATGTACCATTTATACTTATGAGTTACAGGTTGGGCTCATTGACAACTTAGATCCCTATTTGTTAACCTGCCCAGGCCATACCTCCCTGATTTGCTCTGGCGGGTTCTGTGTGCAGCGAGGGTGTAGTTTGTCAGGAAACCATCTCATGTAATCCTTACAGTACTTTTCATGCAGTTCCCAAAGCAAAATGAACTGCTCTTTAGTATCTAATAAATCAGCAGCATTGCTGCTCATCTGGAAGTAATAAGCAATTTTGTTTCTAACGAGTTGAAAAGTAGGGATCGCTGACTTCCAAGACATGGAGGCCTATTTATCAAGCCGTCAACTGCAAATACGCTGGAATTCCGCAGCGTAATTGTGGCAAGCTTGATTCGCCTCATTTATCAAAGCCTACAGACCGGCAAAAGTTGAAATCTGTGACGTAACATACGATCTGCCGGTCTCAGTCCGACACAGATCGATGCTTACGTCATTACAGATGTTCCGAATACAAATTCGGCACTATCTGACTACTTTTGCTAGTTATCAAAGTTCTAACAGGCACACTCGCCACTATTCCGGCCCAGCGTACCTACTTTTCAATCCGCCGCCCTGGAGGCCGCAGATGCCATAGGAATCAATGGGAGTCTGAAAGCAGGGAACACTGCTGCTGCCCGATATCCCATTGATTCCTATGTGAGAATAAAAGTTATGTTTATACCTAACACCCTATCATAAGCCCCGAGTCTAAACACCCCTAATCTGCCGCCCCCTATATCGCCGCCACCTACATAATGTTATTAACCACTATCCCACCGCCCCCTACATCGCCGCCACCTACATAATGTTATTAACCCCTATTCCGCCGCTCCCAGACCCCGCCACCACCTAAATAAATATATTAACCCCTATCCCGCCGCTCCCGGAGCCCACTGCAACTAAATAAATGTATGTATTGGGTACTTGTAAAGCGCGGCTAATCACCCGTAAGGGTCTCAAGGCGCTACTCATATTATCAACCTCGGAAGGATGAAAGGCTGAGTGGAGCTCGCCGGGGATCGAACCTGCAACCCTTGGGTTGCTACAGACCTCAGCCAAAGTGCCTTAGCATGCTGAGCTATTAACCCCTAAACCCCTGGCCTCCCACATCACTACCACTTACTAAACCTATTAACCCCTAAACCGCCAGCCTCCAAAATCGCAATAAACTAAATTAACCTATTAACCTCTAAACCTAACAACCCGCTAACTGTACATTAAATATTAACTCATCCCTATCTTATAATAAATTTAAACTTACCTTTAGATTAAAATTAAACTATATTAAACTATAAATTACCTACCCTATCTATTATACTAAAATTACATTAAACTATATTAAACTATTAATCAACCTACACTAACTATAATACTAAAATTACATTAAACTATATTAAACTATTAAAAATTAAATTAAATATATTATATAGTTAAAAACCTAACCCTACTCAAATAATTTAAATCTACTATTAAAAATTACAAAATTACAAAAAACTAACAACTACGTTACACAAAATAACAAACACTAAGTTACAACAAAAAAATAAACACTAAGTTACACAAAATAAAAAAAAAAAATCAAATATTTAAATTAATTACACCTAATCTAAGAGCCCTATGAAAATAAAAAGCCCCCCCCCTCAAAAAACAAAACAAAAAACCTAGCCTACAATAAACTACCAATGGCATTGCCCAAAAGAAATCAGCTCTTTTACCTGTAAAAAAAAATAAAATACAAATACCCCCCCAACAGTAAAACCCACCACCCACACAACCTACCCACCAAATAAAAACCTAATCTAAAAAACCTAAGCTCTCCATTGCCCTGAAAAGGGCATTTGGATGGTCATTGCTCTTTTTCAGCCCAAACCCCTAATCTAAAATTAAAACACACCCAATAAACCCTTAAAAAAACTAACACTAAACCCCGAAGATCGAATCTACTTGTTTTGAAGACCGGACATCCATCCTCAACGAAGCAGCAGAAGTCTTCATCCAAGCGGGCCGAAGTCTTCATCCAAGCGGGCCGAAGTCTTCATCCAAGCGGGCCGAAGTCTGCATCCAAGCGGGCCGAAGTCTTCATCCAAGCGGGCCGAAGTATTCATCCAAGCGGGCTGAAGTCTTCATCCAAGTCGGCAGAAGTCTTCATCCAGACGGAATCTTCTATCTTCATCCATCCGGCGCGGATCGGCTCCATCTTCAAGACATCCGGCGCGGAGCATCCTCTTCAATCAACGTCTTCTTCCGAATGAGGTTTCCCTTTAAATTACGTCATCCAAGATAGCGTCCCTTAGATTCCAATTGGCTGATAGATTTCTATCAGCCAATTGGAATTAAGGTTGAAAAAATCCTTTTCGCTGCTGCAATCAGCCAATAGGATTGAGCTTTCATCCTATTGGCTGATAAAATCACTGTGCATTGCTACCGTCACTAGTGCGGTGGCATATTGGTTGGATGCGTTTACTGATGATATTAAGACAGACACTCCCCTTGATGAGATCCAGGATAGAATAAAAGCCCTTAAATTGGCTAATTTCTTTATTACTGATGCCTCCCTACAGGTTATCAAACTGGGGGCAAAAATTTCAGGTTTTGCTGTGCTAGCCCGCAGAGCTTTATGGTAAAACCTTAGTCTGCGGATGTGTCATCTAAGTCTAAACTTTTAGCAAAACCTTACACGGGAAAGACCTTGTTTGGACCGGGTTTGACGGAAATAATCTCTGATATTACGAAAGGAAAGGGTCATCTTCTCCCTCAGGATAAGAGAAACAAACAAAAGGGACGTCAAAGTAATTTTCGTTCCTTTCGAAATTTCAAAGGAAATTCTTCCACTTCCTCTTCCAAGCAGGAACAGTCCAAACCTTCCTAGAGACCCAATCAGTCTTGGAACAAGGGGAATCAATCAAGAAAGCTTTCTATGGAATCAAAATCAGCATGAAAGGACTGCCCCCGATCCGGGACCAGATCTTGTGGGGTGCAGGCTTTCATTCTTCACTCAGGCTTGTGTTCGAGATGTTCAGGATCCATGGGCAGTGGACATAGTGTCCCAGGGATACAAACTAGAGTTAAAGAATTTTCCTCCCAGAGGCAGGTTTCTGCTTTCAAGATTATCTGTAGACCAGACAAAAAGAGAGGCGTTCTTACACTGTGTACGGGAGCTCTCCGACCTGGGAGTGATAGTTCCTGTTCTGATGCAGGAACGGGGTCTGGGGTTTTATTCCAATCTGTTCATGGTTCTCAAAAAGGAGGGAAGCTTCAGACCAATTTTAGATCACAAGAGTCTAAACAAATTCCTCAGAGTACCGTCCTTCAAGATGGAAACTATTCGTTCCATTCTTCCTTTGGTCCAAGAGGGTCAATTTATGACAATGGTGGATTTAAAGGACGCGTACCTGCATGTTCCCATTCACAGGGATCATCACAAGTTTCTAAAGTTTGCATTCCTAGACAAACACTTCCAATTTGTGACTCTTCCTTTCGGCCTTGCTACAGCTCCCAGAATTTTCTCAAAGGTTCTGGAATCCCTGTTGGCGGTGCTACGATTACGGGGCATTGCAGTGGCACCCTATCTGGACGACATCCTGATCCAGGCACCATCCTTTCAACAAGCAAGATCCCACACGGAAATGTTGTTATTTTTCCTACCATCTCATGGATGGATTCTAAATTTGGAAAAGAGCTCCTTAGTTCCAAATACAAGGGTAACTTTCTTGGGATCCAAAATAGATTTCAATGAAAATCTTTTTGACAGATGCCAGGAAATCAAAGATTTTTGTTTCTTGTCTAGCGCTTCAGTCCTCTCCTCGGCCATCAGTGGCTCAGTGCATGGAGGTAGTCGGGCTGATGGTAGCGGCTATGGACATCATCCCGTTCGCCCGTTTCCACCTCAGACCTCTGCAGTTAAATATGCTCAGTCAGTGGAACGGAGATTATGCGGATTTGTCTCCGTGAATACAGCTGGAACAGGAGACAAGAGATTCTCTTCTTTAGTGGTTGTCTCTGGATCATCTCTCCCAGGGAACCTGCTTTCGCAGACCCTCTTGGGTGATTGTAACAACAGATGCCAGCCTTCTGGGATGGGGAGCAGTCTGGTACTTTCTAAAGGCTCAGAGAACTTGGACTCAATCGGAGTCTGTTCTGCCCATAAACATTCTAGAGCTGAAAGCAATCTTCAATGCTTTTCTGACTTGGCCCCAGTTAGCCTCAACCCGGTTCATCAGGTTCCAGTCGGACAACATAACTTCAGTGGCTTACATCAACCATCAGGGAGGAACGCAGAGTTCCTTAGCCATGACAGAAGTAGCCAAGATAATTCGGTGGGCGGAGACCCACAACTGCTGCTTGTCAGCGATCCACATCCCAGGGGTGGACAACTGGGAGGGGGGCTTCTTGAGCAGGCAAACCTTTCAGCCGGGGGAGTGGGAACTCCACCCAGAAGTGTTTTCCAGCCTGATTCTCAAATGGGGTCAGCCGGAATTGGATCTCATGGCATCTCGGCAGAATGCCAAGCTTCCGAGGTACGGGTCAAGGTCAAGCGATCCTCAGGCTGTATTGAGACACCCTGGCGGTACCTTGGACCTTCAGTCTTCCATACCTATTTCCTCCATTTGCTCTTCTACCTCGAGTCATTGCTTGAATCAAGCAGGAGAGGGTGTCGGTGACCCTCATTGCACCGGCGTGGCCTCGCAGGATCTGGTATGCAGACCTGGTGGACATGTCATCTCTTCCACCTTGGAGACTTCTGTTGAGGAAGGACCTTCTACTTCAAGGACCCTTCCTTCATCCAAATCTAGTTTCTCTGAAGCTGACTGCTTGGAGATTGAACGCTTAATTTTAGCCAAGCGGGGTTTTTCAGATTTGGTCATAGAGTCCATGATTCAGGCTCGTAAGCCTGTGACTAGAAAGATTTACCACAAGATATGGCATGTATATCTATATTTGTGTGAATCCAAGGGCTACTCTTGGAGTAGAGTTAGGATTCCTAGAATTCTGTCTTTTCTCCAAGAAGGTTTGGAGAAGGGATTATCGGCAACTTCCCTAAAGGTTCAAATATCTGCCTTGTCCATTTTGTTACATAAACGTCTGGCAGACGTTCCAGACGTGCAGTAGTTGGTCAGGATCAGGCCTGTGTTCAAACCAGTTACTCCTCCCTGGAGTCTTAATTTTGTTCTTAAGGTTCTTCAAGGGGCTCCGTTTGAGCCTATGCATTCCTTAGATAGAATAAGATTAGGGAAAGTGAGGGGATTTGTGGCATTAAAGCCAAGTGCAGAATTATACACTAGATAATGATATATAGTAGGTTTTAAAAAAATTACACTTTATTGAACATATATGCAAAAAGACATTACCATGAGTGGAATGGTGTAAATAGTATCAGGGAATGGGTATATTCACTTCCAAACTAGTTATTCAAAACTATTTACCTTACAGCCACCCATTATTAAAAAGAAAGAGAGAGATACATACTGCTATGTAGAATAATGGGAATTGTCACTTCCAAGATTCTAATGATATAAAGCCAGTATTATGTACTATCTCATGAATTAAAATTATAAGGGCTAGAGACCTGGTATACTGTGGTCCAGTCTAAATAAATTAGGGTACTTAAGGTCAGAAATGCTCAGAACAATATTCGTGTATTGGTAAACCAGTATTCACACTGATTATATCAGCAGGTTGTCAGATTCACATTCATATTTTCACATGCCAGTATTCACACTGATTATGTACTCTGACTATGCGCTCAAAGGCGTCCTCCTACCTGCGTACTGCTTTGATTGAACAAAGTCAGCCGATTTCTGACTGAATCCCTAAAGTGTCAACTAAATAATCATTCCATACATATAGCAATTCACAATCACCAAACAGCACACGCTAAGAGTGTAGATACATGTAGCTCTCAGATTAGATTCAATTGTGTGGTCTATGTGGGATATCGTGCATACCATCTAATCATAGGATTGATTCAAATGAGTAGGCAGGGATGTACCCATCAGAACGCCTAGGCGTTAATGTGCAGACCCCTATTAGGGGAATCCGTATGGTATGACAACTAACCCCCGGGCAGTATCTATTATAAGTTTTTAAATGCCCGCTGGAAGTAAGCTGAGTATGGAGAGTTAGGACTCGTTGTGTACCAAGCTCCGCCTGCCGACGCGTTTCCGTCACTGTAACGTGACTTCGTCAGGGCATAGGGGAGATAGTACATAATACTGGCTTTATATCATTAGAATCTTGGAAGTGACAATTCCCATTATTCTACATAGCAGTATGTATCTCTCTCTTTCTTTTTAATAATGGGTGGATGTAAGGTAAATAGTTTTGAATAACTAGTTTGGAAGTGAATATACCCATTCCCTGATACTATTTACACCATTCCACTCATGGTAATGTCTTTTTGCATATATGTTCAATAAAGTGTAATTTTTTTAAAACCTACTATATAGCATTCCTTAGATATTAAGATGTTATCTTGGAAAGTTTTGTTCCTTGTTGCTATTTCCTCTGCTCGTAGAGTGTCTGAGCTCTCCGCATTACAGTGTGAGTCTCCTTACCTTATTTTTCATTAGGATAAGGTAGTTTTACGTACTAAATTAGGGTTTCTCCCTAAGGTAGTTTCTAACCGGAACATTAATCTGGAAATTGTTGTTCCTTCCTTGTGTCCTAATCCTTCTCAGAAGGAACGGCTTCTGCACAATCAGGATGTGGTTCGTGCTCTAAAATTCTATTTACAGGCGACTAAGGATTTTTGTCAGTCTTCTGCTCTGTTTGTTGTATTCTCTGGGAAGCGTAAGGGACAGAAAGCTACGGCTACTTCCCTTTCCTTTTGGCTGAAGAGTATCATACGTTTTGCCTATGAAACAGCAGCCTCCAGAGAGTTATGGCTCATTCCACAAGGGCTGTTTCTTCCTCATGGGCATTCAAAAATGAAGCTTCTGTGGAACAGATTAGCAAGGTTGCAACTTGGTCCCCTCCACACTTTTTCAAAATTCTATAAATTTGACACTCTTGCCTTGGCTGAGGCCGCTTTTTGGAGAAAGGTTCTTCAAGCAGAGGTGTCTTCCGTTTAGGTTCCCTGTTTTGTCCTTCCCGTATCATCTGTGTACTCTAGCTTGGGTATTGAATCCTATTAGTAATTAGATGATCCGTGGACTCATCGTGTCATTAGAAAGAAAACAAAATTTATGCTTACCTGGTAAATTTCTTTCTTTCTTGACACGATGAGTCCACAGCCCACCCTGTTTCTTTAGACAGGGTGTTGGTATGTTATAAACTTCAGACACCTCTGCACCTTGTTGCTTCCTTTCTCTCCTTTACTTCAGTCGAATGACTGGGGTGGGAGGGAAGGGAGGTGATATTTAACAGCTTTGCTGTGGTGCTCTTTGCCGCCTCCTGCTGGGCAGGAGTGATATATCCCATTAGTAATTAGATGATCCGTGGACTCATCGTGTCAAGAAAGAAATACATTTATCAGGTAAGCATAAATTTTATTTTCTGGAGGTAGGTTTGTCTTCTCACTGGAGTAGTTGCAACCATTTCTGTGTCATACCCACGGTTGACTATGTTTGGGTCTGGGTGTGAGCATCTTGGGCATATACCAGGGGCTCTAGGGTTCCATTTATGAAAGAGCTTGGGTGTTATATATGTGTTGTGTAACAATTTAGTGTGGATGCCCTAGTTTCAGCTGATAGGATGGCCTTTCTCACTCATGAAACTATTTGTAATATATGTTTCAGGGATTTCTTTGTTGAGTGATAGGTTCCATGTTCTCGTGAGGTGTGTCATTGTGGACTTGTTGCATGGATCCTGAAGTAAATTATATGTGTATGAGATAGAGGTCATTCCTCCTCTTGCTAAGGCTATTAGCTTATATATGTCGCTGTCTATCGTCGGACCAATGTGTTTTAGAAGATTAGTAACATAATGATGCATTTGTAGGAAGGCAAAATGGTGGGTTCTGGGTAGGTCGAAATCCATTTGGAGTTCTTGAAAAGATCTTTAGGTGTTTCCATCTCTTGAGAGAACCTGTCTAAGTGTTGTAATCCCCTTCTCCTCCCACTGTATGAATGTCTTTGTGGTAAAACCCGCTGGGAAGTCTGGGTTGCCCTGGAAGGGTAGGTAGAGGGTGTATCTATGCAAGGTTTCCAGTCTTTTGCATACTTTCCACCATGCCTTAATGCGTTGGTGAAGCAGAGGAGCATCCTTCACCATTGCTTCAACCTGTGAGGGTGTCATATGTGGTAGTATTGTTAGGGACCATGGTGTAATAAGCGGTGCTTGCAGTCTTGTGTCTGTGAAGTGGTCTTTGTGTAAGAACCAGTCAATAACATATTTTATCAATGCTGCCCAGTTATAATGTTCAATATTAGGTAGTCCAAATTGCCCCAATGTTGTTGCGCATACCATTTTCGAGTATTCAATTCTGTGTTTTTTTTATTCCACAGAAAAGTTAGTATTGCTTTGTTAAGGTTTTTGAAGTCTTTCCTGTGGATGAGGAGCATCCACAGGGGGTATAAGTGTCTAGGGAAGAGAATAATTTTCACTAGCCCAACTCTACCGGAAAGAGTGAGCGGGAGATTCTCCCACTTTATTAGGCTTTGCTTTAAGTCTTTGAGCAAGGGTCCAAAGTTAATGTCGTAGCATTGTATAGAGTCTCTAGTAAGGGAGATTCCTAAGTATTTAAATTTGTTGGCGACTATTTTGAAGTTGGATATTTGGGGGAGGGATGGGTTTTGGTTATGGAGCCATAATAATTCTGTTTTGTCTTTGTTTATCTGGAGATTTTACTGAATTCTGTAATGATTTTCATTATTTTTGGGATATACGTTCGTGGTCTCTGGGTGTATATGTAATGCTCGTGGGATACTCCTCTATCAGACCGAACTTGGCCAGTAGTCTTGTTATCCCGGCGTCGAGCCAGAAAGATAGGGAATATCCCATAGCAGAGAAAGTTAGCAAGATGAGGGAAACAGCACTCACCACAGGCAGGCTAGTCTTTAGCGGCAATGGTAGAGCAGTCCAAGGTAAACCACTAGAATGGTCCGGCAGGCAGGATTTGGCTATGGTAAAGCAGACCAAGGGCAAACCACTAGAATGGTCAGGCAGGTAGGGTTTGACAACGGTAACGCAGTCCAAGGGCAAACCACTAGAATGGTCAAGCAGGGTTTGGCAACATAGAGGCAATCCAGAATAATAGGGGTTAATAGGCAGAGTAGTCAGACAAGCAGAGTTCAGCAGCAGTAAATCAATCCAGCAATTTAGGGGTTGACAACCAGAGTAGTCAGACAAGCAGAGTTCAGCAGCAGAGTATCAGTCCAGCAATTTAGGGGTTAAACAGGTACAGTAGTCAGACAAGCAGAGTTCAGCAGCAGTATATCAATCCAGCAATTCAGGTTTATAACAGGCAGAGTAGTCAGACAGGCAGGGTTCAAACACAATAAAACAATATAGCAGTAACGATCTATCACACCCAGGAGCACACAAAGTAACACCTAGAAGACACAAGGTTGATACCCTGCTGAGGCTTGAAATGGAGATTGTAGAGAAGAGTGCCAATGAGTGTTTCTTGCCAGCTCGGCTAAGGGCAGCAAGTCAGACCATTGGCATGCTATCGCCGAAACGTGTAAAATAGAAACGTTGTTCTATCTTTGTTTGATGATGTTGATGGAAATGAACATTTTAATGGAAGCTGCAGAAGCAAAATAAAAGCTACTTTTTATTGTTGGATCTGCCTGGTGCTCCTCTTATTTGTGTGTTTCATATACCTACAATTGGAGTTGGGGGAGAAAGAGTGAGCACAGGTTTCAAGAAAAGTTCTGTATCGGACCCTGGGAAATCATAAGGATTGCACTTTGACAGCACAAGCGGCACAAAAAAACAGAAGTACTGGTGACGTCATTACCGTGGTTGAGGAGGGAGCAAAGTCGGAAGTAACAGTTACCGCAAACGACTCACATGAGGACAGGAGCACACAACGTAACACCTATACTTGGGCAGTGATAGATCATTAATGTGGACTTACATAGGTGCAGGATTCGCACCACAGGAATCCGGACCAGCATGGACAGAGGAGCATGCGGTGATGACGTCAGCGCTGCACGCATTCGGACCCGACACAGCCCCCGACAACGAGCAGGGAAGGAGATGCCACGCCCCTAGCAATGGCTAGAGAGGCACAGTGTGACATAGCCCCCTTCTCAAGGGTTCCCTCCAGGAACCAGAGTTGGCTTCAAAGGATGAGCAACATGGAATCTGGAGACTAAAGATGGAGCATGTACGTCACGGGCAGGAACCCAGGAATAATCTGCCACAGAATAACCCTTCCAATGTGCAAGACACTGCAGTTGTCTGTGCCTGTATCTGGAGTCCAGGATCTTAGCAACCTCATATTCAGGGTCGCCATGGACCAGGAGTGGAGGAGGAGGAGTTCTGAGTTGGGTAGAGAGATGTGGAAGACTGGGTGTATGCGTAGGGTTTTGGGCAGGGCTACTTTGTAGGCAACAGGAGATAGCCTCTTCAGGATTTTGTAATGACCAATAAACCTAGACCCTAATCTGTGACAGGGTTGACGTAGATGAATATATTGAGTATAGACCCAAACATGTTCACCTACCGAGAAGGCACGTACAGAGGCTCTATGAAGATCAGCAAACTTCTTGTATCTAGAGACAGCTGAACGTAGCTGAGAGCGAATACATCGCCAAAGAGTGGTGAGTTCAGTAACATGACGGTATGCAGCAGAAACCCCAGTGGACTGAGCAGAAAGAGGGAAGACACGAGTTTGATACCCTGCTGAGGCTTGAAATGGAGATCGTAGAGAAGAGTGCCAATGAGTGTTTCTTGCCAGCTCGGCTAAGGGCAGCAAGTCAGACCATTGGCATGCTATCGCCGAAACGTGTAAAATAGAAACGCTGTTCTATCTTTGTTTGATGATGTGGATGGAAATGAACATTTTAATGGAAGCTGCAGAAGCAAAATAAAAGCTACTTTTTATCGTTGGATCTGCCTGGTGCTCCTCTTATTTGTGTGTTTCATATACCTACAATTGGAGTTGGGGGAGAAAGAGTGAGCACAGGTTTCAAGAAAAGTTCTGTATCGGACCCTGGGAAATCATAAGGATTGCACTTTGAGCGCACAAGCGGCACAAAAAAACAGAAGTACTGGTGACGTCATTACCGTGGTTGAGGAGGGAGCAAAGTCGGAAGTAACAGTTACCGCAAACGACTCACATGAGGACAGGAGCACACAACGTAACACCTATACTTGTGCAGTGATAGATCATTAATGTGGACTTACATAGGTGCAGGATTCGCACCACAGGAATCCGGACCAGCATGGAAAGAGGAGCATGCGGCGATGACGTCAGTGCTGCACGCATTCGGACCCGACACAGCCCCCGACAACGAGCAGGGAAGGAGATGCCGCGCCCCTAGCAATGGCTAGAGCGGCACAGTGTGACATAACCCCCTTTTCAAGGGTTCCCTCCAGGAACCAGAGTTGGCTTCAAAGGATGAGCAACATGGAATCTGGAGACTAAAGATGGAGCATGTACGTCACGGGCAGGAACCCAGGAATAATCTGCCACAGGATAACCCTTCCAAAGTGCAAGACACTGCAGTTGTCTGTGCCTGTATCTGGAGTCCAGGATCTTAGCAACCTCATATTCAGGGTCGCCATGGACCAGGAGTGGAGGAGGAGGAGTTCTGAGTTGGGCAGAGAGATGTGGAAGACTGGTTGTATGCGTAGGGTTTTGGGCAAGGCTACTTTGTAGGCAACAGGAGATAGCCTCTTCAGGATTTTGTAATGACCAATAAACCTAGACCCTAATCTGTGACAGGGTTGACGTAGATGAATATATTGAGTATAGACCCAAATATGTTCACCTACCGAGAAGGCACGTACAGAGGCTCTATGAAGATCAGCAAACTTCTTGTATCTAGAGACAGCTGAACGTAGCTGAGAGCGAATACATCGCCAAAGAGTGGTGAGTTCAGTAACATGACGGTCTGCAGCAGAAACCCCAGTGGACTAAGCAGAAAGAGGGAAGACACGAGGTTGATACCCTGCTGAGGCTTGAAATGGAGATCGTAGAGAAGAGTGCCAATGAGTGTTTCTTGCCAGCTTGGCTAAGGGCAGCAAGTCAGACCATTGGCATGCTATCGCCGAAACGTGTAAAATAGAAACGCTCTTCTATCTTTGTTTGATGATGTGGATGGAAATGAACATTTTAATGGAAGCTGCAGAAGCAAAATAAAAGCTACTTTTTATCGTTGGATCTGCCTGGTGCTCCTCTTATTTGTGTGTTTCATATACCTACAATTGGAGTTGGGGGAGAAAGAGTGAGCACAGGTTTCAAGAAAAGTTCTATATCGGACCCTGGGAAATCATAAGGATTGCACTTTGACAGCACAAGCGGCACAAAAAAACAGAAGTACTGGTGACGTCATTACCGTGGTTGAGGAGGGAGCAAAGTCGGAAGTAACAGTTACCGCAAACGACTCACATGAGGACAGGAGCACACAACGTAACACCTATACTTGGGCAGTGATAGATCATTAATGTGGACTTACATAGGTGCAGGATTCGCACCACAGGAATCCGGACCAGCATGGACAGAGGAGCATGCGGCGATGACGTCAGTGCTGCACGCATTCGGACCCGACACAGCCCCCGACAATGAGCAGGGAAGGAGATGCCGCGCCCCTAGCAATGGCTAGAGTGGCACAGTGTGACATAGCCCCCTTCTCAAGGGTTCCCTCCAGGAACCAGAGTTGGCTTCAAAGGATGAGCAACATGGAATCTGGAGACTAAAGATGGAGCATGTACGTCACGGGCAGGAACCCAGGAATAATCTGCCACAGAATAACCCTTCCAATGTGCAAGACACTGCAGTTGTCTGTGCCTGTATCTGGAGTCCAGGATCTTAGCAACCTCATATTCAGGGTCGCCATGGACCAGGAGTGGAGGAGGAGGAGTTCTGAGTTGGGTAGAGAGATGTGGAAGACTGGGTGTATGCGTAGGGTTTTGGGCAAGGCTACTTTGTAGGCAACAGGAGATAGCCTCTTCAGGATTTTTTAAGTTCCGATAAACTTAGACCCTAATCTGTGACAGGGTTGACGTAGATGAATATATTGAGTATAGACCCAAACATGTTCACCTACCGAGAAGGCACGTACAGAGGCTCTATGAAGATCAGCAAACTTCTTGTATCTAAAGACAGCTGAACGTAGCTGAGAGCGAATACATCGCCAAAGAGTGGTGAGTTCAGTAACATGACGGTCTGCAGCAGAAACCCCAGTGGACTGAGCAGAAAGAGGGAAGACACGAGGTTGATACCCTGCTGATGCTTGAAATGGAGATCGTAGAGAAGAGTGCCAATGAGTGTTTCTTGCCAGCTCGGCTAAGGGCAGCAAGTCAGACCATTGGCATGCTATCGCCGAAACGTGTAAAATAGAAACGCTGTTCTTTCTTTGTTTGATGATGTGGATGGAAATGAACATTTTAATGGAAGCTGCTGAAGCAAAATAAAAGCTACTTTTTATCGTTGGATCTGCCTGGTGCTCCTCTTATTTGTGTGTTTCATATACCTACAATTGGAGTTGGGGGAGAAAGAGTGAGCACAGGTTTCAAGAAAAGTTCTGTATCGGACCCTGGGAAATCATAAGGATTGCAGTTTGACAGCACAAGCGGCACAAAAAAACAGAGGTACTGGTGATGTCATTACCGTGGTTGAGAAGGGAGCAAAGTCGGAAGTAACAGTTACCGCAAACGACTCACATGAGGACAGGTAAACAGCAAGAGACAAGGCTCCTGTGGACCGACACGAACCTGTGAGGGTAATCCAGTATTTCCTCTGCAGTTGGTGGGTAAGACTTACAATGCACACACAGTGTGCATATACAGTATTGTGAAAGTATTTACAATGTAGTGCCTGCTTGTGTAAGAAACATCTTGAAAATAAAGACGGGATATACATTTGGGCTTGTTTGCCAGTTTTCAGATGTCCGGGACTATCCTAAAACCCAGGTTATCCAATTAACCTTTTGGTGTATGTTCATCAACTTTTTTGGTGCTGAGACTATTTTGTGTGTGTTGTGAATGAGTGTTTCTTGCCAGCTCGGCTAAGGGCAGCAAGTCAGACCAATTGGCAAAGGCTCTAAGGTAGGCCTTGAGATCCTGGTTTACTCTCTCAGTAAGTCCATTGGTTTGAGGATGGTAGCCAGAAGACAAGGAAACAGTGGTTCCAATCAACTTGCAAAAGGCTCTCCAAAAGGTAGAGATGAAGTGTGGACCTCTGTCGGAAACAATATTCACAGGAATGCCATGAAGACGTACCACATGCAAGAGAAAAAGAGACGATAATTCCTGGGCCGATGGCAGTTTCGTTAACAGTACAAAATGAGCCAGTCTGGAGAACCAATCCACTACAACCCAAATAACTATGGTGATCAGAAGGTGGGAGGTCCACAATGAAGTCTATAGTTATGTGTGTCCATGGTTGTTTGGGAATGTACAATGGTTGGAGCAAGCCAGGAGGCAAGGATCGGGGAGCTTTGCTGGCAGCACAAGTTGTACAGGCTTTCACATAATCCTGAGTGTCAGACTTCAAATTAGGCCACCATACATGTTGGGAAAGAATCTTGAAAGTCCTAGTCAAACCAGGATGTCCTGAGAGTTTACTATCATGAGCCCAGGATAGCACAGGGGTGCGTAGGTTCAGAGGCACAAAGAGGATATCAGAGGCCACAGGGGCTCCAGGAGGTTTACTGGAGTGGGCACGTTGCAGTCTTTGCAGAAGGGTGGTATTTAGTTGAGCAACCACACAGGAGGGAGGTATGATGTGTTCAATAGGGGCTTCAGAGGAATCACTTGAGTGAGGGAACTGACGGGAAAGGGCGTCCGTCTTCTTGTTCTTGGTCCCGGGAAGATAAGAGATCACAAAGTTAAACTTGGAAAAGAACAAGGCCCACCTTGCCTGTCGAGGATTGAGTCGATGAGCAGTCTCTAGGTAAGTCAGATTCTTGTGGTCGGTGAGAATTTTAATGGGATTGGCGGTGCCCTCTAACCAATGACGCCATTCAGTCAAAGTCATCTTAATGGCTAAGAGTTCACAATTACCCACATCGTAATTCCTCTCTGCAGGAGTAAAGCGTTTAGAGAAAAAGGCTACAGGATGTGAATTGGAAGTCAAAGGATCCCTTTGGGTTAGAACTGCTACAGCACCTATCTCAGAGGCATCAACCTCTAAAGTGAACTGTAGGTCAGGATCAGGATGTCGGAGCACAACAGAAAGCCTTTTTCAGACAAGAGAAGGCATTTATGGCTTCAGGAGGCCAATGTTTACAGTCTTTGTTCCATTTTGTCAATTCAGTGAGTGGAGCAACTGTTTGAGAAAAGTTGTTTATAAACTTGCAGTAATTGGAGAACCCCAAGAACCTCTGTAATTCCTTTAATGAAGTAGGTTGAGGCCATTCTAGAACTGCAGTGAGTTTAGCAGGATCGATGGCAAAACCCTCCTTCAAGATGACATAACCAAGGAATTGAATCTGAACTTGATCAAACTCACATTTCTCTAGCTTGGCAACCAAAGAATTGTCTCTGAGACGTAGAAGTACCTGGAGGTCACGGAAGACATTGTTGACAAATGCCTGGAAGACTGCAGGGGCGTTACACAGCCCAAAGGGCATTACAATGTATTCGTAATGCCCAGATCTTGTGTTGAAGGCAGTCTTCCATTCGTGGCCTGGGAAGATACTAATCAGATTGTATGCCCCACGTAAGTCCAGCTTGGTGAAGAAGCGAGCATCCTGGAGTGAGTCATACAGTTCGGTGATCAAAGGAATGGGATAGTGATTCTTGATAGTTATGTTGTTCAAGGCCCTGTAGTCGATGCAGGGTCTGAGCCCACCATCCTTCTTACTGACGAAAAAGAAGCCTGCCCCAGCAGGAGAGAAGGAGGGGCGAATGAAATCTTTAGCTAGGTTCTCTTGGATGTACTCTTCCATGGATTTGGTTTCAGCTTTAGAGAGTGGATAAGTCCTCCCTTTGGGAAGTGGGGCTCCGGGAAAGAGGTTAATCTTGCAGTCATAAGGACGGTGGGGTGGCAGCACGTTGGCTGCTTTTTTCTCAAACACATCTGCGAAGTCCACATATACTGAGGGAAGGTTTGGAGGAGTCTGTATACTGGCTATGGGGATGTGGAGCAGAGGAGTGACTTTAGCAAGACAAGAGTGGAAACAGGAGATACCCCAGGAAGCCAGTTGTTCTTCAGCCCAGTCGAACTGTCGATTGTGTATCTGAAGCCAAGGAAGACCAAGGATGACAGGCTCTGCTGGGGAATGAATGACCTCGAACTGCAGCTGTTCGTATGAAGGACTCCCACAGTCAGGGTCAGGGGTGCTGACTGAAAATGGATCAATACTGAACCAAGGGGGGTGCCATCACGATTAGTTATTTTGAGACAATGTCTTTTCTGCAAAAGAGACAAGCCAGCTTGAATCATAAAACAGTGATCCAGAAAGTTTCCAGCTGCCCCTGAATCAATGAAGGCTTGAGTGTGGACTGTATTCTGAAGGAAGGAAAGGGTTACAGGTAACAGAATCTGAGTGGAATGAGGGGATTTAGTAGAGATCATGCTTAGAGGTACCCCAGTGTTATCCCCTAAGTATTGGCTTTTCCCGGACGAATGTCACAGTTCTGTAGTTGGTGGGAGTTAGAGCCACAATAAAAGCATAGTCTCAATCTCCTTCTTCTCTGTCTTTCAGACTCTGAGGGTTTGAAAGAGGAAAGATCCATGGGTTCCTCTACTAGGGTGGCTGGAGAAGATGAAGGGGCAGAGGAAACTGCCAGTTCCTGATACTGTCTTTGATATGGGGCTAGATTACAAGTGGAGCGTAAATGGACAAATTCACCCGTTTATGGGCATGCAATCAATAACCAGTCATTACGAATGGCTGGTTATTGCTACCACAAGCTCACAGTAGCAATTAGTGCTCCAAAAATGAATCAGATATCAGATTTCTGGTTAATTTTTATAAATGTGCCCCAATTGCCCCCAAATACAGTGTAGTGTAGTTTTTTAATAAATAAAAATTGTAGCTTTTTTTTAAATTCGTCTTTATTAGCAGGGAAAGATAATACATTCACAAGACATGATAGCGAGGCAAACAAGAGCGGTGCGCAGACCGCAGATTTAACCAATCCATACATATTTGACCAAATTTGCGATGAGTTGCCTAGAGAAGTGGGTTTATCATAACATATAAGCAAAATGAATGCAGTATAGAGGCTTGTGTTTTTTTTTTTATCTATGTGAAGCAATCTCTCCCCATTTTTTGTTGAAGACATCAAAACAATTAAATTAAATTAACATATTAACAAATAAACAATGTTAACCGTAGTTTCAGGAAACCCGCCCCCTAAAAGAAGAAAAAAAAAAAAAAAAAAAAAAAAAGGTATATTAAAAAAGGGGGTGGAGGAAGAAAGAAAGGAGTGGAGGGAAGATGGAATGGGAAACAGGTAGGCAATGAGGTATCAAGGGAAGGGAGTTGGGGAACGTGCGGTCCCCACCCGAACATCAAGCGGACGGGGTATTGCAGGATGTGAGGTATTATGACTCATTAGATTATTGTGTGTCAGGTTAGAACAACATTTCCTCCCGGAAAACCGCACCAGGGGTACCTATAGGGGGTTCCATGAGCTCCTGCCACTCACCTCTCAGGTTTGCTAGTTGCATAGATTCTAGCTGAACAAAGGGCCCAAGAACTTGTCGTTGCAGGGTAGGTTGTAAGGTCATAACAAAGGGCTTCCATTTTTTAAGGAAGGGTTGTAATCTAAGCTTAGTGTTAAGTTTAGTGTCATGCTGTTCCACGAAGAGCTGTTTCATCAGGCGAAGCCTGAACTGGGCTATCGTGGGTGGTTTTCTAGAAAGCCATCTCTCTAATATGCAGCTGCGGGCCAGGAGTGTACATAGGGTGAGAAGTTTGTGAAGCCGTTTATGCTCAGCCTCCCATCCAAAAACAAACACATTATTCACCCCTATTTCAATCTCAATTTTGAATGTGATTCTAAACCAGTGTTGTAATTGCCCCCAGAACTGTCTAATCTGCGGGCAAAGGAAAAAATAATGCTGTAGTGAAGGGGATCCCTCACTACATTTAACACATGCATCAGGCTGCTCAGGTTTCCATTTCGACAATCTGTGAGGGGTGATGTAGTCTCTGTGTAGCATCCTGAGCTGGGATTCTCTAAGTGGTATTGCTAGTGTAGCTGATCTAGCTGTTTCTATGCTATCTGTTATGTTTTGTATCGTCAATGTCGGGGCAGTGTCTAATTGTAAGTTAGTGAGGATCTGTGTCTGTATAATGGGTTCTTTACGCTTTATTAGTTGTTTATAGAAGTCTGAAATTGAGAAACAACCCAGTTGAAACATGGTCTGAGAGACAGCAAAGGGAGATCTATTCCAGAAGTCCGTGTTAGCGAGCATGAGGCTCGAGACATAGTGTCGCACCTGCAAATATGCATAAAAGTGCTTGTTGGGAATGGCGAATTTGGTTTTGAGTTCTTGGAAAGATCTAACCGTGTGCAACAATGGGTCTACCACATCACCCACTGTCCCGAGTCCCAGAGATTTCCAAATATGGAAAGGTTTATATTCATTCCCTGCCGGGAAATCCGGATTGCCTACGAGTGGCAGAAACTTTAAGGGGGGGTGAAGAATTCCCATATGTTTATGGATTAATTGCCACGCTCTCAGGGGGTCCTTATATAGGACACTGGAAGCTATGGATTGTGGAATGTCCTTCAGTGGGGCATAAGGGAGATATGCTAGAGCGATGGGGGCCAGATGCGCTTCTTCTAATGGGGCCACACAAAAGTGGGAGGTGCCCAGTTGCCAATCGGTTACCAATCTGGCTAGGGTCGCCCAATTATAAAGCTTTAAGTTGGGGACTCCCAGACCTCCGCTGAGAAAGGGGAGCTGAAGCTTCTCCAGAGCTACGCGGGGCTTCCTACCTTTCCAGATGAAGGCGGACATAGCTTTGTTCCACATGGCCAAATCGCCCTTGGTTATAAGGAAGGGCAGCATCAACAAAGGGTATAATATTTTCGGTAGTAGGGTCATCTTGACCAGGCTGACCCTGCCCGATAGACCCAGTGGGAGAGTGTTCCAGCTATGAAGTTGTGTGGCTAAGCTCTTACATCTCTCAGAAATGTTGAGCGTATACATCTTGTGGGGGTCTTTATGAACCTTGATGCCAAGGTATGTGAGTGCCCCCGGTACCTCCACAAACGGGAAGGAGGAACCGGAATCGGGATGTTTGTTAAGCCACAGGATCTCCGATTTGGAGGTGTTGATTTTATATCCCGAGAAATTTCCGAACTCGGAGATAGTCTGCATTATACGCGGTATGTGTTTGGAGGGTGAGTCTACAAAGAGTAGCATATCGTCCGCATATAGGGCTATTTGAATCGGGTTATTTCCCAGTACAATGCCCGGAAAAGAGTCCCTCAGTTTGATGGCCAGAGGCTCAAGAGCCAGATTAAACAGAAGGGGCGACAGGGGACACCCCTGTCTAGTGCCTCGCTGCAGCTGGAAGTCTGAGGAGAAGAGACCATTAACCAGAACTCGAGCCATTGGGGCGTGGTACACTTTACGGATCATTTCTAAAAAGGGGCCATTAAAGTTGAACCGTTGCATCGTATCTATCAGGTGGGGCCACTCCACACGGTCGAAGGCCTTCTCCGCATCAAGCGATAGCAGGAAGGCCTCCGCCGCAGTGGATCCCTCTCCCCTCTTGTTCAAGGACCAGTAGTGGTCAATGACATGAAGCACCTTGCGAAGATTAGTTACAGAGGATCGTTGAAACACGAAACCCGTCTGGTCTGGGTGAACCAATTGGGGGAGGGAGGTTTTTAATCTGTTGGCCATTATTTTCATAAAGAGTTTATAGTCCGTGTTGAGTAGGGAGATGGGGCGATACGATTCAGGAAGAGAGTGGTCTTTACCCGGCTTGGGAATCAGGGTGATGTGTGCAGAGGTGAAATCCCGAGAAGGCAATGCCTCCTCCTGAAAGAAGGCATTGAAGAGCTTGGTCAGTGAGGTGCCAATTTGTGGTAATAGGATTCTATAGAAGTCGGCCGGAAGACCATCCGGTCCCGGCGCCTTCCCGACAGGGAGAGACTTCAAGGTAAACGAGACCTCCTCCAACGTGATGGGGGCATTCATAGCATCCATCTGGTCTTGAGTTAATTGAGGCAGTTTAAGATCTTGCCAGAAGTGATTTTTGGAGGCCGGGTCAGGGGAGTCCTGACACGTGTAAAGTCGTGTAAAATACTGAGTGAAGCAATCTGCAATTTCCTCGGGGGAAGTGTGTGTGCGCCCGTTATGTTTAAGTGCCGCAATGTTAGACCTTGAAAACTTTGGTTTAGTTAGTGCCGCCAGCATTTTACCTGGCCTATTACCAAATCTGTAATATTTACCAGCCATCTTTAGCAAGCCTGAGGCCGCCTGATGTCTCATGAACGCTTCCAATTCAGCCTTACTGGCCACGTATCTCTCATACGTGTCAGATGTTCGGAGAGAGCAATGGGCTTGGTAGGCCCGGGACAGCGTTTTGTTAAGGTCCAGGTATCTGAGTTGCGTTTTGTATTTAATTTTTGAGATGTATGAAATTATGGAGCCGGATAGAACCGATTTTGCTGTCTCCCAGAAAAGCTGGGCGTTATCTATATGTGCCCTGTTGTCGGTATAGTAGTCGGTCCAGGCCTGTTGTAGAAATTTGACAAAGGCCTCCGAGGAGGCTAGGTATGTAGGGAATCTGAGAGTATTCCTGTTTGCTCTTGGACCATGTGCGCCCAAGATCAGTGCAACTGGTGCATGATCGGATAGGACAATATCATGTATAGTGCAGGTCTGAACCTGAGAAATCAGGGGCTTAGAGACCAAGAACAGGTCAATCCTTGATAAAGTGTGTTTGGCCTTGGCTAGGCAAGTGTAGTCCTTGCCCTCTGGATGGAGTGATCTCCAGACATCACACGTGTTAAGGTGTGTCTCCAGCATATCAAAAATCTTGGATTCATATCTCGCTTTGTAATTTTTCTTAGGGTCTTTCACTAGATGAGTGCCCAGCCAGGCTCTATCCAGCATGTGTGAGGGGGAGATATTGAAGTCTCCGCCTATAATCAGTCTTGAATCCATATACGGGCAAAGTCTTTGGGTTAAGTGCCTCCAAAAATACGTTGATCTATGATTAGGGGCATAAATGTTGCAAAATACATACTTGACATCATTGATGTCTGCCTGTAGGATCATAAATCTGCCATCACTATCTAGATATGTATGATTAACAGTCACCTGAAGTCGTTTGCCAAGTAAGATAGCTAGACCTCTACTGGCACTAGTGTGTGAATTATAGAGCACATGGCCCACCCAATCCCTCTGTAGTTTAGAATGTTCCTCATCTAACAGATGAGTTTCCTGTAATAGGGCTATATCCGCACCCAATCTCCTTAGGTGCGTAAGTATTGCCCGCCTTTTAACGGGGGAGTTGATGCCTCCCACGTTCCAGGTCAGAATTTTAAGGGGCATAGGAGACTAACTTATGGTAGCATGGAGGGTTGCTAAGCCGGGACAAAGCCCAAGGAGGGGGAGGGGCGGGAAGACAAGGAGGGGATGGGAGGGTTGGGAAGAAGAGAGAGGGAGAGAGAGAGAGGGAGAGAAAGAGAGAGGAGGGAAAAAAAAAAAAAAAAAAAAAAAAAAAAAAAAAGGCCCCAGAACAAAACAGAACAAAACAAAACCCACAATATCAACACCCGTGTAAACCCTCCTAGCAGAATGAATAAAGACAGACGGCTGAACCGCCAGCAATTTCTTAGGCTTGTAACATATGTGCAAAGGCAACAGTCCAACAAATATTGAATTAGCTAGAGAAACGTTACAATTAGAAAACCTTTTTCTATTGCACCTGAAAAAGAGCAAGGTTAGTAATAACAGTGCAAGTATCAAAGTGCTTGTGTGGTAGAGGTAGAGCAGTGTCACAGGGGACCACCAAACAAGCAACAAGTTGGTAAGAAGGGCGATATGTTTAAGTAGCCCTTTTCTAAAATACATGAAAACAAGCAATGGGAGGTTCCCCTGATTCCACTCACCCCCCCCCCATTCGTGTACATGGGCAATACTTATATAAGCTGTTTCAGGAGACCTTGCACTAGAGTAAAACAATTTAAATATACTTGCAAATCCTTTTCGTGTATCATCAGGTGGGTTCCTGTCTGAGACATGAAGGTAACTAAACCTGTCAAAGAGAGCATAAACATTAACATATCCCCTCCCCCCTCCCCCCCCCACATGACAAACGGGCCAGTTGACAGGATTATAGGCGGTCATTATGTCAAACAGAGCAATTGTCACAAAGACCGCAGTCACTAGCTGGAACGAAAAGAGAAAAGTTAGGACAACACAAAAGTAGACAAATGCCCAGCCAACATCGCACATTATAAATTTCCATGTTTTAAACTTTCTAAACTTAGCTTTTTTATCTAAACAGGTATGCTCCTTTAGGAGCCAGACCTCAGCTATTATCATGACCAAGGCTATGTACAGTGAGTAGGTAAATAACCTCTCCATTATTTAACACAGTTCAGTGGGAAAGTCTAGGGTCGTTCAGAACTCCTGTAGCTGGTCAAGCTGCCGGCTGACGGTCTTCAGTAGCCAAATAACTGCGTAGAGCTAGAGGGGAGTGGAAGTATTTTATGCCATGGGGCGTTTGAAGGCGCAGCTTGGCAGGGTAGAGTAAGGCTACTTGGCGACCCTGTTCGTGTAATTGCGAGCACAAGGGAGCAAACTCCTTTCTTTGTTTTGTTACTTCAACAGAGAAGTCCTGGAACAACAATAGCTTGGAATGTTCAAAGATAACTTCTTTATGAGATCTGTAAGCCCTGAGGAGTTTAAGTTTTTCCTGAAAGTTTAAACATTTCAAAATGACCTGTCTGGGTTTCTGGTTAGCATGTTCAAGAGTCCTTTCAGGCCCTACTCTATGGGCTCTCTCCACATCGATAGGCAGGATATCAGGGGGTAGACCCAGCAACTTGGGGAATGTGAGGGCAGTAAACTCCAAGAGGTCTTTCCCTTTCACTGACTCAGGGACCCCTACAATGCGCAGATTATTGCGCCGACTTCTGTTCTCTAAGTCGTCAACCCTCTCACGCAGAATTTGATTTTGTTTTAGTAATTGCTTAAGTGATGCTTCAGAGGTGACCTGCCTATCTTCGACATCTGAAATGCGGTTCTCAGCTGCACTTATGCGGGAGGAGAACTGGCGGACCTCGCTTGTGAGTGTGTCTACCCCAGATTGCAGGGAATCCATTTTTGGGAGAAAGAAAGATTTAAGTTCTTGCAGTAGGGATTTATGGTCCTGAGTAGGTGATGTTGGACCCACCGTGTTTGTGTGAAATTCACTGTGCACCTCCACATTGTGCTTTTGTTGTTTTTTATCTGCTCTTGCCCTTTGACTCATGATGTCGTTAGTGGAAGGAGTTAGTCTCTGGAAATATTTATCCACTTTCATGTATCCTGACAAAGCGTCACTTGTTAGGAGTTAGTGCACAAGCGTTCAGATTTATAGTATGCTACCCGTTCTGAGTTTGAGGACCTGCATAGAATCATGTGGCTATGAGGGCCCCAGGTGGATAAGAGTGGGCCCAGCCTACGGAAAGAAAGTTCCCAGGACAAGTTTTACAGTCCTGCGTTCGTGGCCGAGGGGCCTTCAGACAGTTAATGTGCTGGGGGGTTTGAGCAGATAGGTGGCTGGAGTCTAAATAAGAATAAGGCCTCCGGGTAAGTTAGGTAGATTAAGCAAGTGTTGCGCACAGCCACGTGGCAGGCCGCGACCTCCAAGGGCCTCAAATTGTGGTAAGTCACCCCCCGACTGTGTAGTAATGTCTCAGTGTATAAAGCAGAGTGCTGTAACAGATTCAATGTTTCACACTAACCATAACAAGCAGGGTAGATGCGGATTTGCCGGGCGTATTTAGGCCTCGTGTAGCGTGTCACCGTTTTTTGCTGCCAGTGGTTCTGTTGTCCAGTATCTCTCTCCGGAATAGCCCCGAGCTGAGGTGTCCTACTTGAAGGGTAAACAAGCTGAGTCCGATCTTTCGGTATGTGCAGTGTGGAGGAGTATGGCGCCTTGCCACTTCGTGTAACGGCTTTGCCGCTTGTTGCGTCCGGTGGAAAGGGCGGATGGAAAAGCCCTTCACAAAATACCTTTTGCTGGCGATAGCTAGTATTAGCTCTCCCAGAGTGAGGAGAAGTCGTGGGGTACTAGAACGGTCAGTTTTTAAAGGAAAAAGCAGAGTTTTAACTGGTGTTGGAGCGGAGCTCCTTCTGCATGCGACCGTCCTGTAGACCCGCCCACCGGAAGTCCAATTGTAGCTTTTTTAAAAAAAATAACTGCAAGAAGTGAGCACGTCTGGGGTATTAGAAAAGTGCCTTTATATTGCGGTCTATAGGGAACTGTGTGTTACCTGTAAATATATATTTATATGCTTATATTCATATATATTTATGTGTTAATATGTGTATATACACATATAACAAAAGAACCAGGTGACACACGGTTTCAAAGGCTATCGGCTAGATTACGAGTCTTGTGTTAGCCTTAAAAAGCAGCATTGAGGGGTCCCAACGTTGCTTTTTAACGCCCGCTGGTATTACGAGTCTGACAGGTACAGGTGTACCGCTCACTTTTTTTCCGCGATTTTAGCTTACCGCAAATCTCCTTACGTCAATTTCGTATCCTATCTTTTTAATGGGATTTGCCTAACGCCGGTATTACGATCGCCTGAAAAAGTGAGCAGTACACCTTCTACCTCCAAGACTCCTACCACATTTAAAAGTCAGTAGTTAAAAGTTTTATAGGCTAACGCCGGAACATAAAGCTCTTAACTAAAGTGCTAAAAGTACACTAACACCCATAAACTACCTATTAACCCCTAAACCGAGGCCCCCCACACATCGGAAACACTTAACTAAAATGTTTAACCCCTATTCTGCCGACCGGACATCGCCGCCACTTTAATAAATATATTAACCCCTAAACTGCCGCACTCCCGCTTCGCAAACACTAGTTAAATTTTATTAACCCCTAATCTGCCGTCCCTAACATCGCCGACACCTACCTACATTTATTAACCCCTAATCTTCCGTCCCCAACGTCACCGCTACTATATTAAAAGTATTAACCTCTAAACCTAAGTCTAACCCTAAGTCTAACCCCCCCTAACTTAAATATAATTTAAATTAAACAAAATAAATTTAACATAATAAAATAAATTATTCCTATTTAAAACTAAATACTTACCAATAAAATAAACCCTAAGATAGCTACAATATAACTAATAGTTACATTGTAGCCAGTTTAGGATTTATTTTTATTTTACAGGCAAATTTGTATTTATTTTAACTAGGTACAATAGTTATTAATTAGTTATTAACTATTTAATAACTACCTAGCTAAAATAAGTACAAAATTACCTGTAAAATAAACCCTAACCTAAGTTACAATTACACCTAACACTACACGTCACTATCATTAAACTAACTACCTACAATTAATTACAATTAAATTAAATGAACTAAATTACGAAAAAAAACAAACACTAAATTACAGAAAATAAAAAAATAATTACAAGAATTTTAAACTAATTATACCTAATCTAATCCCCCTAATAAAATAAAAAAGCCCCCCAAAATAATAAAATTCCCTACCCTATACTAAATTACAAATAGCCCTTAAATGGGCCTTTTGCGGGGCATTGCCCCAAAGTAATCAGCTCTTTAACCTGTAAAAAAAATACAATACCCCCCAACATTAAAACCCACCACCCACACACCCACCCCAACTCTAAAACCCACCCAATCCCCCCTTAATAAAACCTAACACTAACCCCCTGAAGATCACCCTACCTTGAGCCGTCTTCACCCAGCCGGGCAGAAGTGGACCTCCAGAGGGGCAGAAGTCTTCATCCGATCCGGGCAGAAGAGGACATCCAGACCGGCAGAACTCTTCATCCAGGCGGCATCTTCTATCTTCTTCCATCCGGAGCGGAGCGGGTCCATTTTGAAGACATCCGACGCGGAGCATCCTCTTCCTTCTTGATCCGACGACTGAATGAAGGTTCCTTTAAGTGACGTCATCCAAGATGGCGTCCCTTCAATTCCGATTGGATGATAGAATCCTATCAGCCAATCGGAATTAAGGTAGGAAAAATCATATTGGCTGATGCAATCAGCCAATCGGATTGAAGTTCAATCCGATTGGCTGATCCAATCAGCCAATAGGATTGAGCTCGCATTCTATTGGCTGTTCCAATCAGCCAATAGAATGCAAGGTCAATCCTATTGGCTGATTGCATCAGCCAATAGGATTTTTCCTGCCTTAATTCCGATTGGCTGATAGGATTCTATCAGCCAATCGGAATTGAAGGGACGCCATCTTGGATGATGTCACTTAAAGGAACCTTCATTCAGTCGTCGGATCAAGAAGGAAGATGATGCTCCGCGTCGGATGTCTTCAAGATGGACCCGCTCCGCTCCGGATGGAAGAAGATAGAAGATGCCGCCTGGATGAAGAGTTCTGCCCGTCTGGATGTCCTCTTCTGCCCGGATCGGATGAAGACTTCTGCCCCTCTGCAGGTCCAAGACGGCTCAAGGTAGGGTGATCTTCAAGGGGGTAGTGTTAGGTTTTTTGTAAGGGGGGATTGGGTGGGTTTTAGAGTAGGGTTGGGTGTGTGGGTGGTGGGTTTTAATGTTGGGGGGGTATTGTAATTTAGTTTATTTAATTTAATTGTAATTAATTGTAGTTAGTTTAGGGAATTGGTTTAATGATAGTGTAGTGTTAGGTGTAATTGTAACTTAGGTTAGGGTTTATTTTACAGGTAATTTTGTACTTATTTTAGCTAGGTAGTTATTAAATAGTTAATAACTATTTAATAACTATTGTACCTAGTTAAAATAAATACAAAGTTGCCTGTAAAATAAATATAAATCCTAAGCTAGCTACAATGTAACTATTATTTATATTGTAGCTATCTTAGGGTTTATTTTATAGGTAAGTATTTAGTTCTAAATAGGAATAATTTATTTAGAGTTATTTAAGTTAGGGGGTATTAGGGTTAGGGTTAGACTTAGGTTTAGGGGTTAATAAGTTTAATATAGTAGCGGCGACGTTGGGGTCGGAAGATTAGGGGTTAATAAATTTAATATAGTTGCGGCGACGTTGGGGGGGGGCAGATTAGGGGTTAATAAATATAATGTAGGGTTCGGCGATGTTGGGGGCAGTAGATTAGGGGTTAATAAGTATAATGTAGGTGGTGGCGGTATAATGTAGGTGTCAGGGATAGCGGGGGTGGCAGATTAGGGGTTAATAAGTGTAAGATTAGGGGTGTCTAGACTCGGGGTTCATGTTAGGGTGTTAGGTACAGACATAACTTTTATTTCCCCATAGGAAACAATGGGGCTGCGTTAGGAGCTGAATGCTGCTTTTTTGCAGGTGTTAGTTTTTTTTCCAGCCAGCTCAGCCCCATTGTTTCCTATGGGGAAATTGTGCACGAGCACGTTTTGCCAGCTTACCGCTACCGCAAGCAGCGCTGGTATTACAGTGAGATGTGGAGCTAAATTTTGCTCAACGCCCACTTTTCTGAGGCAAACGCCGGCTTGAAGAAAACTCGTGATACCAGCACTGTCTTAAGTGAGCGGTAAGAAAAAAAGGCTTGTTAGCACCGCACGGCTTTACCGACAAAACTCGTAATCTAGCCGTTTATCTTTTATTGACAAGCAACGTTTCAGGGCACCTGAAATGTTGCTTGTCGATAAAAGGTATAGCCTTTGAAACTGTGTGCCACCTTGTTCTTTTGTTATATGTTACAACCTGGACGTCAAGGGTGGTCCTCCCAGGTGTTGTACCGGACCTATATGATAAAGATTGTTCCAAAAAACTGGATAGTGACAGTGCGGATTCCACTCTCTCCAATTGAATGTATATACACATATAAACACATAAATATATATTTAATATTTGCTGTTCATTGCTGTGTGAACTACCCCCTTCGCTGCGCTAGGTTCCCATTGGAGCCTATGGAAGAATGCGCTCGTGATCACAATTCTTCCCTGCAATGTGAACGTGGCTCAACTTGTAATAACAGTGCACATTTGGGTGTGCTGATATTACTAAGTGGAGCGCAAATATCACTTTAGCGAAAGCGATATTTTGTGCTCCACTTGTAAGCTAGCCCATAGTCTCTAGGGAATGGTCTAAGCCAAGTATCTCATTTTATTCTTTCTGCAAGGTTTAAAAATATGTATCCTTTACAGGTTTTTAATATTTTTTTTTCAAGAAGTTTAGTTTCCTCGGGAGGCAAGGTTGCCAATAAATGTTCTAGAGACTTTTTTCAGAGACTTTTCAGAGTTGTCCTCTGTTTTGAATTTCCACTAAGCAAGTACATAAGCCCCAGGGGTGCGATCCGATATACGGCGTAGTTTTCGGCGCAAGCGAGCGAACCCGCACCGCCCATAATTTCACCTCACACATCGGGGTATTACATATACTGCGCCGTTAGATGCTAAACTGGTGTAAGTAGGACAAACTGACGATCTTTCGAAAAGTGCGCAAATACACATTTTAGTCGTCGCAAGTAACTTACGCCTGTATTTTGTCCACGTAAAGTCTCAATAAAGAGTAGTTTTATGCAAATTAGGCTAACATTCATAAAAATCAACTGTGACTCCATCTAAAAATGCGCCATGTAATTACGCTATTCAAAAGTCATATATAAACCAATGCGCAGCTGCCATTTTCTTCAGTGTGTTTGGATGGTTCGTTGAGCTACAGCACACTACAGTGGAGTGGAGGATTAGTCAGAGTAGAGAGAGAGGCACAAACAGAGGAGTTAGTTAGGTCGCATTGTTGGTTGATTAAGCTTGTACACTTACACATATTTTTACATATTGCACACATATTGCATACATACATATACAAAATACACAACACTTTTTTTTTCTAACACCTCACACATTTTATTTCAATTTTACAGTGTGATAGGCTGAGTGTTTGGTTATGATTGTGTGTGATTGAACTGGGAGTGAGTGTGAGTGTGTGAGTGTGTGTAGTGTGAGGATGGCAGGGAGAGGTAGGGCGGAGGGGAGGAGGGGAGAGGAGTGGCAGGGAGAGGAGTATTGTAGAGGACAGGAGGAGCAGTGGGGTCCCCGTCAGGGAGTAAGTGGAGTGGGGAGAGGGAGAGCTAGAAGGGATGATGGGAGGGGAGATGCCCAGAGACCAGGCACATCTAGAAGAGGGACAGAGGGTGCACATGGGGACAGAAGGGGGGAGGAGGGAGAGGATAGGGAGGAACCCACACCAGGGACATCACAGGGAGCAAGCCAGGTGTCCACAGAGGATGAGATGTCCAAACTTCTCATTCGATGAGAATGTTGCCCTAGTCCAGGCCATCATGGACAATCATAGTGCCCTCTTTGGCCAGGAGAAGGGCAAAGGCGTTGCCAAAAGGCGTAAAACAGCATGGTTGGTGGTAGAGGATGCCGTCAACAGTGTGGTCCCGCAGAGGAGGACTGTTGAGGGCCTTAAAAAGAGGTGGAATGACTGCAAGAGGCGTGTGAAAGAAAAGATGGGTCAGGAAGCTATACACCAGAGGGGAACAGGCGGTGGTCCACCCCTGGACATAGAATACAACACCTGGCAGGAGATGATACGCAGGTCCCTGAGTATCACAGCAGTCCGTGGACTTCCAGGTGCTCGTGACTCAGGGGCTGCAACCACAGCACATCCTTTAATGTCACACATTCATGTACACAATGAGGAGCATGGTATTTGGGCTACTAACAAAAACATCTACAATTATATTTGACATTAATGCTACTTAACACAATGCAATTCATGATATGAGGTGAAATAGTGCAATACTAACATGTCTCAGAGTAACACAGGCCACAAGCCACATGTAGAGTTTTCAGTAAATGGACACTATAGCCATCACAATACTTTTAGCTCAGAAAACAGGTTCTGTGCCTACATCAGGCTAAAGTAAATTGTGTGACCATAGTGTCACTTAAAGAACACATTTTTTCCATCATTGACATGTACACATAACTATTGTATGAAACACATACCTGTATACTGCGCAGATTAAAAATCCCTCATATCACAAATCATAATGTGCACATGCATGTTATAGAGTTTGACATGAGAATCAGCATAGGCCCTAGCATGTATCAATGTACATTGTATGCCCACATGGACATATATATGACTGTACTAATCCCTATCATCATTTGACTCCTCCACAGAACCTCCTGTCACGAGGATGCAAACAGGCATGCCACCACCACCACCACCACCAGTCACAGGCATGCCGCCACCTCCACCATCAGTCACAGGCATGCAGCCACCACCACCAGTCTTCAGGCAACCACGTGAACATTATGCTCCCAGGCATGAGCAGGGTTGGATGGCTTCAGTTGAGAACCCGGAAGTGATGCCACCACCATTGACATATGACCCCTGGCAAGATTCCTGGCCAGAGGAATATTCTTCTTTTGGCTTTGAGGGGGAGCCAAGACAGCCACAAAGGGTCCATGTATTTACCCCCCCCTCAACACAATCTCAGGGCAGTCATGGCTTTTACACACAGGGTATGTCACAAGAAGTGCCAACTGGACAGGCTGAGTGGTCACACACTGGTCATCAGTGGGACTATCAATACACCCTGAGAGCTCCACCATCCTCTTCACTTGGGAGAGCTCCACCATCCTCTTCACTTGGGAGAGTTCCACCATCCTTTTCACTTGGGAGAGCTCCAGCATCTGCAGATGAACATATAGCTGAAAGTACTCAAGCACCAGCAGATGCAGCTGATGTCCCACAAGCACCTGCAGCTGAAGATGTCCCACAAGCACCTGCAGATGCAGCTGAAGATGTCCCACAAGCACCTGCAGATGCAGCTGAAGATGTCCCACAAGCACCTGCAGATGCAGCTGAAGATGTCCCACAAGCACCTGCAGATGCAGCTGAAGATGTCCCACAAGCACCAGCAGATGCAGCTGAACCTGCACCTCAAGCACCTAGAAGCCCTGCTGCTCAAGAGCCTGTGGATGCATTGTATTCTCCCCTGGGTGAGGAATACATTTCACTCCACAGGAGGCTCATAACAAGCTGTGAGAACAGACAAAGAGGCCAAGAGAGGTTTCACAGGAGCCAAGAGAGGTTACACAGGAGCCAAGAGAGGTTACACAAGCGTAGCATAGAGCTGCAGAGGGACATGGCAGCATCATTAAGTGGAATTGTTCAAAACCAGTCACAGATGATGCGAATTCTGTCTGATATGCAGATTCAGATGGACAATAGATGGTGAGAACAAAATCAACTCTTGGGTGTGTTGGTTGAGCACTTTACACACCAGCAGGACACTGCCTCTAGCCTATCATCTGTGGCCAGCACTCCAGCAGAAACATCTGAATCTTCTCATACCAGGAGAACAAGGAAATCCACTACAGTCACCTCAGCCCCCTCATCCAAGAAGCCTAAAAAGAAATAAATATTCTTATAGTTGACCATAAATCTTGTCCTCTGTTATTTACCATATAATTGTCAACCACATCCATGTGAGGTGTGTTTTAGTACACTAATATTGTTAAAACATATAATAAGGCCTGTGTGGAAATGGCCCAAAAAAGGTAATATTATCATGTTTATGACATATTCATGTTCTATAAACCACATCACATAGTTGTGTATGAAGGGTACATATAGTAATATTCACTTATAAGATGCAAATCAAGGTTTCTCACATCCAATAGAAATTGACACATGGCAGGGTATATATATCTAAATAATAATGTATTTACAGAAGGTGTGAACATAAGGTATAAACATCCATTTTCATTCTTCTTAATGATGGTCAATAAATCATAGTGACCTAAACATGAATTAAACAAATGAGATATTTTCAGTAATTAGGGTGGTTAAGGGAAGGGGGTGGGATGTAGTAGTTTCACTTACATGCAGTGGAAATACGCAGTATGTAATTCTATGACCAGCTGCAGCAGGGGCAGCACCATGACCAGGGACCTCAGCAGCAACTATAGAATCAGCATGTATAGACGGAACAACAGGGGCTTGTAGGGCTTCCAGCACCCCTTGTGCCCCATGATGCTGCCTATCTATGGAAAGCAGGAAAACATGCTGGCTAATGAGGATGTGCATTGGCGGGTTTTTTGGCTTCCTGTTGAGAGGTTGTGCTGTTTGTGATTGGTTTGACACACTTGCAGGGGCAGGAATAATAAATGCTTAGAAGAGTTTTAACTTTTTGAGATCAATCGGCTGATATGTATGTGATTGAGCATGCGTTTATTAGGCCTTCAGAGAGTTACGTTGGTTTTTTAGTCAGTGCAAGGGTTACTGCGCCTGCAATTTGTGGCGAGATGAGAATGGAGTAGATTTTCTGAATTCTGCGCGTGTAAGTCCTTACTCTGTATATTGGATACCAAATTGCGCGTCTTTTCTATGTCAGTCTATGGGTAAAAAAAAACGGGTAAAGGCTGAAATATACGCACGTAACTTGTATGCTACGCCATATATGTAATACCAAAATCGCGTAAAATCTGGCGTTGCCGGCTTTTGAGTGCGACGCTGCATATCTGATCGGGCCCCAGGAATTTAAATGAGTTCTAAGCTATAAAGAGGCATTTTTAGGAATGCCTTTAAATGTAACATGTGCCCTGGAGTCCCAGTAGCGTATTTAGGTGTTGTGCTGCCCTAGGCACTCAAAATTCTGCTGCCCCCCCCCCCAAAAAAAAAAAAAAGGTTTTAGTCTTTTTTCCTTAATATTTTTTTTTTAGGGGCAGTCTGTAAAATGTTTTTTTTTTTGTTCAATAAAAATTCAAAAGAAAATGGACTAGCAAAACACTTGCATACAGGTGGGTTGAATTGCATGCATCTCATACCCTGTTCTCCCTGAGAGAAAAGGGAGGGAAAGGAAAGAAGGGAGGGAGAGAGAGAGAGAGAGAGAGAGAGAGAGAGAGAGAGAGAGAGAGAGAGAGAGAGAGAGAGAGAGAGAAGAGAAAAGTGGGGAGAGAGAGGAGAGAATGGGGAGGGAAAAATAGGAATTGAAAGAAGGGAGCAAGGGAGGGAGTTGAGGTAGGAAGGGAGGGAGAAAGGGAAAGAAGAGAGAGAAGAGGAAGGGAGGAAAAGAAGAATACACTTTGAAACAATCACTGCCCTTCACATGCAACAACATACAGTAATTACCATCATTCAAGTAATGAAACTTTTTAACTGTCCATTTACTATTTACTCCATGGGTTCATGAATGCAGAGAAAGCTATTAGTAGCTAACATACATTAGCGCTGAGAGTTTATGATTAGACATCACAAGCTGATCTAAGCAGTGCACAGACACATCCAGTCTGTTAGTTACTAAGACCTGCAATAAGCACTGCACTTGCAGACCCACCACAGCTGATAAGGGGAGGCAGCATATCAGTACAAGGTCTTCTCCTTCAGCCTCACCTTGTAAGCATATCCCCGGGCAAGTTTCTCACCAAGAACGCTTCCACTGCAAAAATTCCGGCAACTCTAAATGAAGCAACGGTTTAAAGGAGCACTGCCTGTGAAGAGCAACCTTAAAGGGACACTGTACCCATTTTTTTATTTTATAATTCAGAAAGAGCATGCAATTTTAAGCAACTTTCTAATTTACTCCTATTATCAATTTTTCTTCGTTCTCTTGCTATCATTATTTGAAAAAGAAGGCATCTAAGCTTTTTTTTTGGTTTCAGTACTCTGGACAGCACTTTTTTTATTGGTGGATGAATTTATCCACCAATCAGCAAGGACAACCCAGGTTGTTCACCAAAAATGGGCCGGCATCTAAACTTACATTCTTGCATTTCAAATAAAGATACCAAGAGAATGAAGAAAATTTGATAATAGGAGTAAATTAGAAAGTTGCTTAAAATTTCATGCTCAATCTGAATCACAAAAGAAATTTTTTGGGTACAGTGTCCCTTTAATCAGCGCATGTGCCTTGTCTTCTCTGTAAAGGCCTGCACTTTATCGCTCACTGTATTGTGTGCTGGCTTTTAGAGAGAGGATAGGGCAGATGTGCTGCCCCTCCCAAATCTGCTGCCCTAGGCACCGGCCTTGTTGGCCTAGGCCATAATACGCCCTGCTGGACATCATGTTAATTGACAGAGGTAGCTAAGGCAGTCTTTATAGTTACAGTTTAAAGGGACATGAAATCCCCAAACATATTTATTCAGAGAGCATACAATTTAATACAGCTTTCCAATTTACTTCTATTATCAAATCATACTTCATTCTTGTGGTATCCTTTGTTGAAGGAGCAGCATTGCCGTACTGGGAGCTAGCTGGACACATCTGGTGATTTAATGACAAGAGGCATATATGTGCAGCAACCAATCAACAGCTATCTCCCAGTAGTGCATTGCTGCTCCTCAGCCTAAACTACAGAAAGGATTTGGTAGGGAGGGAGGGAGGCAGGGAGGGATACGCTATAAGCTCACCATGAGAGGGAAGCCTTGTATCATGATCGCTTGGAGGATAGGAGGTGGGGAGGGTGAAGGGGGGGCAGCTACACTACAGAAAAAGATTTAAAATAAAATAAATAAATATAAATTATACATACATTTTCATTAACTGGGTACTGGCAGCTGCCAGTACCTAAGATGGCAGACACTAGTTAGAGAAAGGGAAGGTTAGAGAGTTGTTTGGGAGAGATAAGGGAGGTGGGAGGGTTGAGGAGAGATCCCTACACTGCAAAATAATAATAAAAAAAATAATAATAAACAAAAGCGCTAAATCTGCATATTGCCAGTCTGTCTGGCAGTACCTTAGATGGTGGTGACCAGTGGGGGTTGAGGGAGGGAAGAAAGCTGTTTGGGAGGGATCAGGTAGTAATCAGGGGGTGGGAGGTGTCAGGTGGGAGGGTAATCTCTACACTAAAGCTAAAATTAATTTTACAAGCTACCTGATTATCCCTTCGCTGTCAGTAATTTAAAAAGTTTGGTACACAGATGCAATTAGCGGCCTTTTAACCCCTTGAGTGCTAACAACGGCTCTGAGCCATCGCAAAGTTTCTCACTCAGGTGCTAACGACGGCTCAGAGCCGTTGCTAGCACTCTCCCACCTTGAGGGAGATCTGGGGGCTCCCACCCGCTCCTACCCCGGCGATCGTGCCTGTAGAGTGACAGGCATCTCCGGGGCTTCCCGTTTTGCGTGGTGACGTCACGCGTAATGACGTGATGATGTCACCGTGCAACTATATGTAAAAACGACAATGGACAAGATAGGGAAAGGGGGCATGCTGCTTAGAAGCCTGTATCTCAGGCATCTAAGCAGCTACAGACCCCCAAGACCCACCATTGGAAAGATTTATGTAAAAAAGACAATGGACAAGATAGGGAAAGGGGGCATGCTGCTTAGAAGCCTGTATCTCAGGCATCTAAGCAGCTACAGACCCCCAAGACCCACCATTGGAAAGATTTATGTAAAAAAGACAATGGACAATATAGGGAAAGGGGGCATGCTGCTTAGAAGCCTGTATCTCAGGCATCTAAGCAGCTACAGACCCCCAAGACCTACCATTGGTAACCTTTTCAATGGTATAAGTCTTGGGGATCTGAAAAGAAAAGAAAAAAAGTAAAAAAAATAATAATTTAAAAATGTAAAATTAAAAAACCCCTCAAATGTGCTTAGCACCCAGGTGGGAAAGTGCTTAGCACTCAAAGGGTTAATTAACAAAAAACAATGGCAAAGCTATGTATGTCTGCTATTTCTGAACAAAGGAGATCCCAGAGAAGCTTTACATCCATGTGTGTTGTGACTGCACACACACACCTAGCTTTTGAGTTGTGCGTTCGTGTTTTAACGCTGAAAAAATGTTAATTTCAGCATTAAACAGCACCGCAGCCATTACAAGTCTTGTCGGTATAGCTGTACCGCAAGCCTTTTAGCCTGTAACGCAACGTCAGTATTGCACTCATAAAAATTACATTTTTTCATGGGATTCCCATAGCGCTGCCATTACAAGTTTTGCGGTGAGGCTAAAAAACCTACGTTACAGCCTAAAACTACAAGATGAAGACTTCTCGCCGCCTGGATGAAGATCGTTCAAGCGGGACTTCAAAAACTGTAAGTGAAGCGTCAGGGTTTAGTGTTAGGTTTTTTTAAGGGTTTTTTGGGTGTTTTTTTTTTAGATTAGGGTTTGAGGTATTACTAAACAAGCTAAATGCCCTTTAAAGGGCAATGGGTAGCTTAGGTATTTTAGATAGTTTTTTATTTTGTGGGTTGGGGGGGGGTTGTAATGTTAGTGGGTCAGGTAAAAGAGCTGTTTAACTTAGGGCAATGCCCTACAAAAGGCCCTTTTAAGGGCTATTGGTAGTTTATTCTAGATAAGGTTTTTTATTTTAGGGTGTTTTTTTTTTTTTTAAATGGGTATTAAAAAGGGAATAATTTTTATTATTTTTGATAATTTGTTTATTTTGTGTAATGATTTTTTTGTTTGTTTTGGGGTGGGTTTTTATTTTTAGATTATGGCTTGGGCAGTTCATAAAAGAGCTGAATGCCCTTTTAAGGGCAATGCCCATACAAATGCCCTTATCAGGGCAATGGGTAGATTAGGTTTTACTTTATTTTTATTTTGTGGGTTTGGGGGGTGGGGGTTTGTATACTGTTAGGGGGTGTTTGTTTTGTTTTGTAGCAAAAGAGCTGTTAACTTTAGGGCAATCACCTACAAAAGGCCCTTTTAAGGGCCCACAAAAGGCGTTGTTTAAAGGGAGCGGTAAGAAAAAAAGGAGCGTTAGCCTCAGAAAAGTGAGCGTTGAGCAAAATTTAGCTCCACATCTCACCTCAATACCAGCGCAGCTTACGGTAGCGGTAAGCTGGCAAAACGTGCTCGTGCACGATTTCCCCATAGGAAACAATGGGACTGAGCTGGCTGAAAAAAAACCTAACACCTGCAAAAAAGCAGCGTTCAGCTCCTAACGCAGCCCCGTTGTTTCCTGTGGGAAAATAAAAGTTATGTCTGCAACTAACACCCTAACATGAACCCCGAGTCTAAACACCCCTAATCTTACACTTATTAACCCCTAATCTGCCGCCCCCGACATCGTTGCCACCTGCATTATACTTATAAATCCATAATCTGCTGCCCCCAACATCGCCGACACATACATTATAGTTATTAACCCCTAATCTGCCCCCCCCAACGTCGCCGCAACTATATTAAATGAATTAACCCCTAATCTGCTGCCGCCAACGTCACCGCCACTATAATAAAGTTATTAACCCCTAAACCTAAGTCTAACCCTAACCCTAACACCCCCCCTAATTTAAATATAATTTAAATAAATCTAAATAAAATAACTACAATTAAATAAATTATTCCTATTTAAAACTAAATACTTACCTATAAAATAAACCATAAGATAGCTACAATATCACTAATAGTTACATTGTATCTAGCTAAGGGTTTATTTTTATTTTACAGGCAACTTTGTATTTATTTTAACTAGGTACAATAGTTATTAACTATTTAATAACTACCTAGCTAAAATAAGTACAAAATTACCTGTAAAATAAATCCTAACCTAAGTTACAATTACACCTAACACTACACTATCATTAAACTAATTACCTAAACTACCTACAATTAATTACAATTAAATTAAATAAACTAAATTACGAAAAAAACAAACACTAAATTACAGAAAAAAAAATTACAAGAAGTTTAAAATAATTACACCCTGATAAAATAAAAAAGCCCCCCAAAATAATAAAATGCCCTACCCTATATTAAATTACAAATAGCCCTTAAAAGGGCCTTTTGCGGGGCATTGCCCCAAAGTAATCAGCTCTTTTACCTGTAAAAAAAAAATTACAATACACCCCCCCAACATTACAACCCACCACCCACACACCCCTACTCTAAAACCCACCCAATACCCCCTTAAAAAAACCTAACACTACCCCATTGAAGATCACCCTACCTTGAGCCGTCTTCACCCAGCCGGGCACAAGTGGTCATCCGATCCGGCCAGAAGTCTTCATCAGATGGGGCAGAAGAGGACATCCAGACCGGCAGAAGTCTTCATCCTATCCGGGCAGAAGAGGACATCAGGACCGGCAGAAGGCTTCATCCAAGCGGCATCTTCTATCTTCTTCCATCCGACGAGGAGCGACTCCATCTTGAAGACATCCGGCGTGGAGCATCCTTCCAGCTACTCGACGAATGACGGTTTCTTTAAATGACGTCATCCAAGATGGCGTCCCTCGAATTCCGATTGGCTGATAGGATTCTATCAGCCAATCGGAATTAAGGTAGGAAAAATCCGATTGGCTGATTGGATCAGCCAATAGAATGCGAGGTTAATTCTATTGGCTGATCCAATCAGCCAATCGGATTGAACTTCAATCCGATTGGCTGATTAAATCAACCAATCTGATTTTTCCTACCTTAATTCCGATTGGCTGATAGAATCCTATCAGCCAATCGGAATTCGAGGGACGCCATCTTGGATGACGTCATTTAAAGGAACCGTCATTCGTCGAGTAGTCATCGTGCTGGAAGGATGCTCCGCACCGGATGTCTTCAAGATGGAGTCGCTCCTCGTTGGATAGAAGAAGATAGAAGATGCCGCTTGGATGAAGCCTTCTGCCGGTCCGGATGTCCTCTTCTGCCCGGATAGGATGAAGACTCCTGCCAGTCTTGATGTCCTCTTCTGCCCCATCGGATGAAGTCTTCTGGCCGGATCGGATGACCACTTGTGCCCGGCTGGGTGAAGACGGCTCAAGGTAGGGTGATCTTCAATGGGGTAGTGTTAGGTTTTTTTAAGGGGGTATTGGGTGGGTTTTAGAGTAGGGGTGTGTGGGTGGTGGGTTGTAATGTTGCGGGGTATTGTAATTTTTTTTACAGGTAAAAGAGCTGATTACTTTGGGGCAATGCCCTGCAAAAGGCCCTTTTAAGGGCTATTTGTAATTTAGTATAGGGTAGGGCATTTTATTATTTTGGGGGGCTTTTTTATTTTATTAGGGGGCTTAGATTAGGTGTAATTAGTTTAAACTTCTTGTATTTTTTTTTCTCTGTAATTTAGTGTTTTTTTTCCCCGTAATTTAGTTAATTTAATTTAATTGTAATTAATTGTAGGTAGTTTAGGTAATCTATTTAATGATAGTGTAGTGTTAGATGTAATTGTAACTTAGGTTAGGATTTATTTTACAGGTAATTTTGTACTTATTTTAGCTAGGTAGTTATTAAATAGTTAATAACTATTTAATAACTATTGTGCCTAGTTAAAATAAATACAAAGTTGCCTGTGAAATAAATATAAATCCTAAGCTAGCTACAATGTAACTATTAGTTATATTGTAGCTAGCTTAGGGTTTATTTTATTGGTAAGTATTTAGTTTTAAATAGGATTAATTTATTTAATTATGTTCAATTTATTTCGTTTAATTTAAATTATATTTAAGTTGGGGGGGTTAGGGTTAGGTTTAGACTTAGGTTTAGGGGTTAATACCTTTAATATAGTAGCGGCAACGTTGGGGGTGGCAGATTAGGGGTTAATAAATGTAAGTAGGTGTTGGCGATGTTAGGGCAGGTAGATTAGGGGTTAATAAATATAATGTAGGTGTGGGCGATGTTAGGGGCAGCAGATTAGGGGTTCTTAGGTATAATGTAGGTGGCGGCGATGTCCGGTCGGCAGATTAGGGGTTAAAATATTTTATTTTAGTGTTTGCGATGTGGGGGGGGGGCTCGGTTTAGGGGTTAATAGGTAGTTTATGGGTGTTAGTGTACTTGTTAGCACTTTAGTTAAGAGCTTTATGTTCCGGCATTAGCTCATAAAACTCTTAACTACTGACTTTTATATGCGGTAGGAGACTGGACAGGAGAGGGTCTACCGCTCACGTCTTCCAAGAATCGTAATACCGGTATTAGGCAAATCCCATTAAAAAGATAGCATACGCAATTATCGTAAGGGGATTTGCGGTAGCCTCGAGTCGCGGAAGAAAAGTGAGCGGTAGACCCTTTCCTGCCAGACTCGTAATACCAGCGGGCGTTAAAAAGCAGCGTTGAGACCTCTCAACACTGCTTTTTAAGGCCAACGCCAAACTCGTAATCTAGGCGAATATTTTTACATTTGATGGAAGATTTTTCAGGCAGATTAGAGGCACAGCCATGGGAGCTACGTGTGTGCCCACCTATGCCTGTTTACACCTTGGCCTCTGGGAAATGCGAGATGTTTTTTGCAGTATGTCAGAATGGGTGGATACACATGTGCTCCTATGGCTACGCTATGTCGATGACATCCTTATCATGTGGGATGGCACTGTAGAGGAAGTGGAGACCTTTGTGGCAGAGTTAAATAAAAATCCTCATAATATTTTTCTAACTCACCAAGTGAGCAAGGAATCAATAACTGTTTTAGATTTAAAAATTACAAAACAGGGGGACTTCCGGTGGGCGGGCGAACTGACTAGCCGCAAGACGAAGGAGCTCCGCTACATCTCTTGCTGAAATACTAAGGCAGTCGGCGATTGAGCCCGAGCAAAAAACCCTTAGCCTTAACAGGTGACCACTGCACCTTGCCTGGCATCTTAAACTGTGGGAGCCCCCAAAAACGGCTTCCCCACCGGCAGGCTACCGACTACCGAAAAGAGCCGCGCTTAGGAGCGGCAGAAGACATAGGACGAAAGTAGTGTCCTCGCAGCCCTCTGGCCTTACCTACTCTGCCGCATCAGAAACTACACAGGCGAACCAGACTGTATCACAGCGATATCACAGCGGTAAGGTGGAAGGGAGCATCGCACACACTGACCCTTGGCGCGCCCGCCATTTTGCCCCCAATCAGTCTACGCAGCTGCAATCTTTCCCCTATCTGAGCACACTGGAATACAGCACATAACTAAGGTGCATCTTGGAAGGGGACATTGATGATACTTTAGCACTAACATAGAGCCTGAGGGTCAGGAGAGGAGGGTCACACAATAGTGCCGCTGGGGACATTTTTTCTAACTTATTCCCAGGGACAGGCCTGACTGAAGCGCGCCACCGTAGTACAAAGTGGCAAGAACACCAATCCTCATAACTATCAGCGCTCCAGCCACTTTCCTGGGGTATACACCAGGCCTAACCTCTAACCTCTAGCTTTCAGTGAGGTCCCCTATATAGACATTAAAGCCTAACGCTTTCAGTCACACGATCCTACACCATACTTCCTCCATCACTGGTATAACTATAACAGCAAAGCACAGGACTGAGCCGCTGTACCCCCCCCCAGGCTGCCACTTATTTCTGCAGCTACTGACCCCCCCTGAAAAATCTGAAAAATCTGACACATTGGAAAACTACAGCTTCATTGCTAAGACGCTTTTTGAAGCACACTTATCGAATATTGTTGTGGGGTGAAGCGACCACTAGGCTGCCTGCGCTTTCAGAACAGGGACCCGTTCCCACGTGGTCTAGGCCTCAGACCTCCCTAAGGCTGCAGAGAATCACAGTAATCAGAGTCAGCAAGAAACAAATATTAACCCTACACGCTACAACTGTCAGCGGACCTAACAGATGTCCACCACCCCATCAGGGGGAAGATTACTGCCCTTACACTCCACATATGGAACTTTGGCACTAACTTTTCTAACACAAGAGGAAAAAACTTGCAATCAAGGGGCAAGAGAGAAGGTAAAGAATATCATCCCTTATGAAAGTCGACAAATATTTCAAGGTATCAGCATCACAGGCTATACCCATCATGTCTGGTAGGCAAAAAGCAGCAGACAAGACTAAGAAGCATGTTGCAGAAATCCACCAGGATCCTCCCTCCCCCATCCAAAGGGACTTTAATCCTGACCCACCTCCTGACCTACTCCAAGACCTCAAGGCCTTTTTTCTGCCTAAGATGGAAACACTGCAGGCAGGAATGGACACCCTCACCACGGAGATCCGGCAATATGCCAATAGATTACAACATGCAGAGCAAAGGATATCTGATGTGGAGGACTCTCAACAAACATCCACTCTGGCCATACAACGCCTAGAACGTCACAACTCCACATTGCAAGACAAGTTAGACGATCTCGAAAATAGATCCCGCCGCAACAACCTGAGGATTGTGGGGGTCCCCGAGTCAATTAAAAATAAAGACTTACTTGAATTCACAGCCTATACCTTGCCTAAATTATTGAAAATGGACCAGGAGACTATGCCGCTTTATATCGAAAGGGCACACAGAATAGGCCCAGAATCCCTCCCATCCAAGCCTAACCAGAGACCACGACAGGTCATCTTCAAACTGCTCAGATACCAAGAGAAAATGACACTCCTAAAGGCATATCGATCTATACCTGACCTTCTCTACGAAGGCCACAAACTCCTCATTTTTCAAGACTTCTCTGCTGAGGTGGCTAGAAAGCGGAAAGAGTTCGCACCCCTCTGTTCCAAGCTACACTCCATGGGACGGCAAGCCTCACTGTTATACCCGGCCAAGCTGAGGCTGATGACACCTGGAGGCCCCAAGTTCTTCTTGAACCCACAACAACTACAAGAATTCCTGGATGCTGAAACCCGTAATGGCGAGGGTTGAAAGAACATTCTGCATACATCCACTCTCTGGCCTCACTTAGTTTGAGGAATGGATGACCTATACCAAAGACTCCTATTACCACCTAACCCAAGGACTAAGTATTTGCCCTTGTCTGTATTTGTCTATGTTAATCTTTTTCCATTTCTTTTGTCTCGCATAATAACTCTGACAATGTGTATACCTAAACATGCTGAGGGTTTACTGCTCAGCCTCTTACCTCTTTTCTTACCTCGTATGTTTTCCCCCTCCTCCCCAACCCTGATCCCGGCCTCTGTGTATTCTCCTCACCCCCTTCCACTCTCTATGCTGATCAGTCCCCTACCTCTTTTCCTTCCTTTTGTCTCTTTCCCTCCCCCCCCCTACCCTGACCTTGGCCCTTATATGTCTCTCTCACTCCCCTTCATTCTCTTTATGTCTTGGAAACCAGGATGTCAATCTTTTACTTACCTGCATGTCTTTTTCCTCAGGCTGTGGGAGGAGCACCCGGATTCCGTTCTGCTGGATATCTGCAGATGCTTCAGACCGTAAGTCGCTAAAGCTCCAGACACACCCCTCTGTACACAACCCTCTTATTTCCCAATTCCCTAACAGTTCTACTACACAACCCACTACTAAATATAGACTCAAGCAGGATCACAATGCACCTATAACTTACACGTCTGTTATACGTCACCAATCAAATACATCTTCCCCTCCCCAACAATATGGCGCGTCCCCTTAAAATTGTATCTTGGAATGTGGGGGGGATTACCTCCCCAGCCAAGCGTAGCATCATTCTGCACCACCTAGGGCGACTTCAAACTGACATTGCTCTCCTACAGGAGACACGACTCACAGGGGCGGAACATGAGAAACTAAAAAGTAGGTGGGTTGATCGAGTCTATTACACCCCTACAGAAGGACGTAAGAGAGGAGTTGCTATACTCGTTAGAAAAGGAATATCAGTACAAATCACCCCTACCACCATAGACCCTAGAGGCAGGTACATCATAGCAAGTCTGCAGATAGATACTCGCACATACACCATATGTAACATCTATGGCCCAAATCAACTCAGACCATCGTTCTGGCGCTCCATTCAGACCCACTTGGCTGCTCTCGCCGACTCTCCCATCCTAATGGGTGGAGACTTCAACCTGGCTCAGGAACTGCCACTAGACCGCAGAACTGACACACACACTAAGAGACAGGAAAAGACTATAGCTAAGACACGGAAAAAAGAAACAGATACCATAGCAACCTTTAAAAACTCACTAGACCTCATAGACGTGTGGCGTTCTCGCAATCCAACCAGGAGAGACTTCACGTGTGCCTCTAAAACACACAGCACTCTCTCGCGCATTGATTACTTCCTGTGTTCGGGCCAGCTACATACACAAATCCCACAGACAGACATTTCAGACATTATAATCTCAGACCATGCGCCCATATGGCTACTACTTGGCCCTAAACCCAACACTTCTACTCAAAAGTCCTGGAGATTCCCTACTTACCTATACCACAACATTGAGTTCAGTAGACACCTAAAAACTCAATGGAAGGAGTACTATACTTTTAACGCCCAACACCTCCTTACCCCAGGGATTTTTTGGGGAGCATCAAAGGCAGTCATGAGGGGACAGATCACCAGCTTTACTGCCCACTACAATGCAAAACGGAAAAAGGTAGAAACTGTCACTACGGCAGAAGTCACAGCTGCTTATAATCAATACCTAGCTCATCCCTCCCCCCAAAGCAGAAACATATTTTACGAGAAAAAGAGACTTAGGGAGGATGCCCTGGCTCAGCAGGATCACTTGTTTCAGACACATAGAAAGGGCCGGTTCTATAGGTTTGGAGATAAAACTGGAAAGCTACTGGCTAACGTAGTGAAAATGGCCAACCCCAAATCCATAATCCCCTCAATCCAAGCGCAGGGGGTGACACACTCAGACACTAAATCCATAATGTCAGAATTCTTAAACTTCTACTCTGCACTTTACACCGCACAGCCATGCACACAGAATGACAAGGAGGAATTCTGGAAACAGATTACTCCTCCCTCTCTTAGCTCAGACAACCTAGACCTCCTCAACGCCCCGATCCATGCGTCCGAGGTATTGAAAGCCATAAAATCAGCTAAGTTGGGCAAGACCCCGGGGCCTGACAAAATACCCATTGAATACTATAAGTTATTACAAGCAGAACTTAGCCCACTCCTGGCCCAAACATTTACAGCCTATCTGAAGGGCACAGCTACCCCCCCAATTGACTTTGCAGACGCACTTATGTGTTTAATCCCCAAACCAGGACGAGATCCGACATCCCCTGCCTCCTACAGACCAATAGCGCTCTTGAACAGCGAATACAAACTTTTTACTGCCATACTTGCAAATAGGTTAGCTGCTGTAATAGGGTCAGTCATTCATAAAGATCAGACAGGATTCATGAAACACCGCACCTCAGTCACCAACATACGTAAGACCCTGTCGGTGATAGAGTACTACTGGCAAAGAAAAGACTGTAACAATACTGAATCTGTCGCACTCCCAGAGGCCTGCCTTCTCTCTGTCGACGCGGAAAAGGCGTTCGACAGAGTAGAGTGGGATCACCTCTTGACTACCCTGGGAAAATTCGGTATAGTTGGGGACTTTCGAAGACTCATACAAACGTTATACCATAGCCCCCGCTCTTCAGTGATAGTAAATGGAGAGGTATCCCAGCCTTTTCTTCTCGGAAGAGGTACTAGGCAGGGATGCCCTCTATCGCCCCTGCTATTCAACCTGGCTATAGAACCCCTAGCTATATATATTAGAAATAAGCTTCCAGCATTACAAGTGGGGCCTCATTCAATGCACCTCTCACTCTATGCCGATGACCTACTTTTATATGTAACCAAGCCCTATGATAACATACCCAAGCTCATCTCCATATTTCAACAATTTGGCACCATTTCAGGCTACAAAGTAAACCTGGACAAATCGGAAATGACATACCTAACTAACAGACTCCCCCCCACACCCATACAAACTACACTCAAAATCACGGATGGCTCCTTCAAGTACCTGGGTATCCTCCTACATGTTAACCCGCATTCAATATACAAACTAAACATCCCCCCAGTGATCAAGCAAGTTTGCTCGCTATTGGCGAGCTGGTCTAAATTACCCATACCCTTGTCAGGGCGAGTGAGTTTAATTAAAATGTTGGCAATGCCCAAATTATTATACCCATTGCAGATGCTTCCCCTCCTATTGACACAGAAGGACCTGAAGAGCATATCTAGTGCTTTCAGTAACTTTGCGTGGAATTCAAAGAAACATAGAATCAGCAGAACAAAGCTAGCACTACCTACTGACAAGGGTGGTCTAAAGCTCCCAAACGTTGAATGGTACAACTGGGCGACGCTGACAAAATTAGTCTTTGATTGGCTTGCACGAACCTCAGTATTTAATGATGAAACCCTCGAAAAATCCCTTGTCTACCCTCTCCACTTAGCCTTCCTCCCACATGCTCCTATTCACACTCTTCCTGCCCAAATCAAAAATAGCATTCTCTTCAGGGATCCGTTACGTGCCTGGGCAAAATTATGCAAGTGGTGGAAGCTCTCCACTGCGACCACTAAGCATCTTCCACTGAGGGGCAACCCTAACTTCCTCCCAGGCATGACTACGCGAATATTCGCCCAGTGGGAGGAGAAGGGACTAGGTGCAATCTCACAGCTGATAAACCCACTCACTAATGCACTATTTCCTTTGGCACATCTACGAGATAAATTTGACCTCCCCAGACACAGTACATTTGCATACTTCCAAGCCGCTCACTACACACGTAAGCTCCTCACTGAAGGTCTAGATGTCACAGCGAGATCCCCAATAGATTCCATTTGCTCTCTGACTAAACAGGGGTCACACTCTATTTCCTACATTTACAGCCTAATTATTGAAAGCAAATCTACTGAGATCATGCAACAGCTGAGTTCCAAATGGTCCTGCTGCACAGGCCTCGACATTAGTGAAGACATTGTATCAAACAGCTTTAAGCTGCTTACTACTAGCACATTAGCAATGCGATATAGGGAGATGCACCTTAAATTCATTCACTTCAGCTACATTACTCCCCACCTTAGAGCCAAATGGGTTCCGGGCGCGGTAGACTCATGTCCTAAATGCTCTCTACCTGATCCGGATATCGTGCATCTGTTCTGGGGCTGCCCTAAAATAACTCAATACTGGAATAAGATACAATTCTGGTTGAACAGGATACATAGCGAGACATCAGTCTTAACAATGCATGACGTCTTCTTTCTCAGGGGACACACACGGAGCGTCCCACAGGACCGCTTCATAAACACCGCCATCCTAATAGCTAGGAAACTAATCCTACGACAATGGGTTTCTAGCAAACCGCCACATATCACACATTTTACTAGCCACTTGCATACACAGCTCTTAATTGAGCAGGCGGACGTTAAGGGAGACCTAGAGAGGAGAATTAAGACCTTTTACAGGAAATGGGAACCCTACCTAATGACCTTACCCGACAGCATCTATACACAGATAATAACACCTTTTGCCAACAGTACATTCATGATGACAGAGAGACTGAGAAGTCAGGACATATAGGAAGGCTAAATACTTCTCAAAAACACTAACCCCCCTCTCCCTCCCCCCCCGCCCCCTCTCGTCTTCGTTATTACCTCTCCCCAGCTTCTTCTTTCCTTCTCTTACTCCCTTCACTTTTCTGACTATCTTTACCTCTCCCATGAGACCTTGAAGCGTTGGAGCTAATCTGTATAGGAAACCGCGACATAACGGGCGGGACGGTCCGGGTGCCTCCTCCCTAGCAAAAACAAAACCCAGCGGTCTTGGGGTTTTCGCCTCCTCTCACGGAACATAAAGCTGAATCCTACTGCCCTAATGGAGGGCTTTGTTGTTGTTGAGGTTTTGACTATTTACATTATCTGGAAGTGTTTTGTCCCCTTTCCTCCCCGGAGACCACTTATACTAACACTAACCTTCCCGGGAACTTACTTCACTTGTACCGGCTATGGGATGTAAATATAAATCTCCTCATATATCTTAAGCTGTTATTATGTTAATCGGATTGCCGCCTCGCCGGGGGTACTGCTTTTCTATATGATGCCACCCGATCCAGGTTTTGTTATTTACATGGGAAACTTTACTGTTGTTATTGTTGTTTTGTTGGTTTCCCCATCCCCCTCCCTTCCTCTCACCCTTCCCTTCCCCCTTTTCCCCTTCCAATGGGCTTAACCCCTCTCCCCATCCCTTGCCTTTCCTTTCCCCTCTCCCTGTTGACCCTCCCCCTTTCCCACCTCCCCCCCCATCCTGCCCCCCCCCCCTCCTCCCCCCCCCTTTTTTTTTTCCTTTCTCCCTGATTTTAGGCACAAAATTTAAAATGCCAGGTTGGGTGATAAATGCTTCAAGACTGTTTCAGACCAATACATAGACCATGAAGTAAAGTGCCTGCTATGATACCATTTTTGTGAATAATTGAGTTTCGCCTCTTCATGTATTTCACTATCACTTGTTGTATTGCACCCCCTGGGGTTTTTTCACTAAATAAAGAAATTTAAAAAAAAAAATTACAAAACAGAATGGGGTAATACATACTGAGGTATTTCGCAAAGATACTGCCACAAATAGCTTGCTCCATGGCACCAGTCATCACCCAAATAACTTCAAAGATGGCATTCCAGTGGGGCAGTTTCTAAGTCTTAAACGAAACTGCTCCACTGAAGCCTCTTTTGAAAGACAAGCAGGAGAACTTGCTAGCCGGTTTAAGGAAAGGGGATACTCAAATAGAAGTATTAGAAAAGCTTGGGTCAGCGCACGCTTAACTGATAGAAAAAATATGCCCTATGGAACAAAATTCAAAAAAAGCGATGAAGCAGAAATGGTGCGTTTAATAACCCCTTATAATTGTCATTGAGGCAAGTTGCTACACATAATGCGTAAACATTAGCACATTTTGCATACTGATAAAGCACTACATAATTTTCTCTCTCCCTATCCCTTGTTAACTGCAAAAAGAGCAGTTAGTCTCAGGGATACCCTTGTGCATTCTGAATTTGAAAGAAGTCTATCCCCAGAAAATTGGCTAAGCAATTTACAACAATGAGTTGGGTGTCACCCATGTGGCAAGCGCACATACTGCAGTCATATACAAAAAACTAAAACCTTTGGAACTAATCCAAATAAATTATTCAAAATTAGACAATGGATAACTTGCAACACATCGGGGGTCATCTATTTATTGTCCTGTTCTTTGCCCAAATTTTAAAGGCTGACCATATTTCCTTGAGACAAAAACGGGACATTAAGATGTCGAAAACGGGACGGGGTTAATATTCTTTATTCATAGAAAAAAAAGTAAGATTTTAACAAAAGTTAACTTTTATGACTTGAATATAAACTATTGAGCCAACAATTATCCTTCAGTGACAGAACTCATACAAAAAATGTAGGTAGACGCAGAGCTATAACATCTAAATAGCAATCCACAGTGGGGAATAGGAATGTGACATGTGTATATTTCTTAATCACGTGCCCTTAACTCAATGTTTCCAAAATTGAAATTATCCTCTATGTTGTAAAGGCAAATATTCCCCCATATTAACTGATTTTAAAGGGTAAAAGTGTAGCCTCTGAACAGGCATTTGGTTTGAAGATCTGGATTAGTAGTTGTAGATTTTTTTTAGCTGAGTTGCCCAAAATCATTGTTACATGGTGGAAGAACTGAGAAAAATTTGGAAATAGTTACTTGTTAATGATAACCGTTATTTATAACGTCTGTACAACCAGCACTGCAGCAGCATAATAAGCATAATTAATGACAATTTAATTGATTGACAGGCACAGACACTGGTCTTACCTTGGCCGTGCACAATTCTTGCAGAACTTAGACAGTTGATCTACTTGATCACTATGTTTGTATGTTCACACTGTGACATAAGAAGATGGCAAGAATTATCTCTCTGGTGAAGGTCAGCCACTAATTCGGATGATGGCAGAGGCAGATGATCATCACATCAGATGATGACAGATCTAGTCCGACTCCTGTCCTTACTAGGCTAGCTAGTTATAACTTCCCTCTCATCCAGTCTCTCTCCTCAGCTCAGTCTGACAGCTCACGACTGAGTACTGACCTGCTGTCACATGCTTTCAATGATCACGCCCCTAATTTTGAGCGTGGGCAGCATAGACACGGTGCTGTAGATCATGTGAGCACAGCCACCCAACCCCAACCCTGCAGTTAAAAAAAAAAACTGCCCTCCCCGCCGGCGGGGAGTTTAACATTTTTTAGTAAGTGGTGTGTGTGCTAAAAAATTATACTTGCGCTGGCCACACGGTCTGATAACCCTCAAAACGGGACAAAATAAAGATTAGTTTAGGCTAGGTTTTATTTTGATAGGGCTATTAGATTAGGTGTAATTAGTTTAAAGATCTTGTAATTTGTTTTTTATTTGGTAATTTAGCTAATTTTATTTAATTTATTTAATTGTATTTAATGTAGGGAATTTGTTTAATTATAGTGTAAGGTTAAGTGTTAGTGTAACTTAGGTTAGGTTTTATTTTACAGGTCAATTTGTATTTATTTTAGCTAGGAAGTTATTAAATAGTTAATAACTATTTAGTAACTATTCTACCTAGTTAAAATAAATACAAACCTGCCTGTAAAATAAAAATAAACCCTAAGCTAGATACAATGTAACTATTAGTTATATTGTAGCTAGCTTAGGGTTTATTTTATTGGTAAGTATTTAGTTTTAAATAGGAATTTTTTAGTTATTAATAGTAGGTTTTATTTAGATTTAATTTAATTATATTTAAGTTAGGGGGTGTTAGGGTTAGACTTAGATTTAGGGGTTAATAAATATAATATAGTGGGGGCGACTGTAATAACAGTAAATGTAAAAAATACAAATTAATTTGTTTAAAATTATATTATTGCCAAGCTGTTGCTTCTCTCTATGTAACTAGCCTTACTTATATATATTGTTAAAAAGTTTTGTTATCACCAACAAGTTTGTGGTATAGCTTTAAGAAAGCATACAAAGAAGGTGAATGGAGGATATAAAAGAGCCGTTTAGGCTCAATGACAGCTATCTGATGAAGCCCTGGCCAAACCCTAAGTGGGAGGGGTGAAACGCGTCATCCGGCATTATACACATGGTGTTTGGTGATGACTGATCTGGCTGTTATGCTACAAAGTATCGCATCTTGGAGTAAACGTCACAAGCAGCAAAAAGGTTGTTATATTGTTGCGGAACAAGATGTCTTGGATATTATCGATCACCTTGTATAGTTTTATTATGGAACTCTTCTGTTCAAATTTCAAGGAACATCACAAAAGTGCTAATTAGTGTAGATAACAGCTTTCCTTATAGCGGATATATCACAAGTCATAAGGTACTTTTGCAAGCGGGGTTACTTTATTACATCAACCGCTGGGATTGATCCACAATTGATACAATTGCACCAAAGTATTTAAACATTTGGATGTGGACATTTACCGTGACAAATATCATACCTTTGTTACTAACTTCTGGAGCGTGCAGTTGCACTAAGTGCTCCTAATTTTTGCTGCAAAATGAGTTAATCAGTTTAAGCTTGTTTGGGAGCGTGCTATATGCACTAAGTGCTTTCTACACTGTGGCTACCTAGCAAACTGATTCTGTTTGAGTTTATACCCTTATTATATTATATGTGATGTGATACTTAGCATATATTTGGTCTTAATAAATGGTGGAAAGTGTTACTTTTGTTCTCACAATAAATACAAGATTGGTTTACAAATTTGCATTGGTGCGGCCTTGCCATTCTTTGACGTTTGAATCATTATCATTAGTCCTTTCTTTTCTTTGTGCATATATTATTAGGGGTGTTGATTAGGGGTGTTTAGACTCTGCCTTTATGTTAGGGTGTTAGGTTTAAACGTAACTTTTATTTTCCCTATAGACATCAATGGAGCTGCGTTACTGAGCTTTTCTTTCCGCGATCGCAGTTGTTAGGTTTTTTTCTAACCCGCTCTCCCCATTAATGTCTATGGGGAAAGCGTGCATGAGCATGTCAAAACAGTGCTTGTTTTTTGTGCGGTATGGAGCTTAAAAGCACCATATCGCACGCACAAGCCGGGTTTTTCAAAACTTGTAATGGCTGCGCTATAGGGGGTTAAATAACGCAACTTTTGTTAGGTTCGTTAATTTCCCTATAGTGCACATAACTCGTAATCTAGCTGACAGTATGTAAATAATTTCAGTGAGAAGCCCAAAAGTTAATTTTTTTTTTAATATGATCACATTGGGCAGCAAAACAGTGGCATGAAATATGCCAAAATGAGCCTAGATCAATACCATGGATTGCCTGCTATATATATATATATATATATATATATATATATATATATATATATATATATATATATATATATATATAAAACACCATTTTTTTCATAGGTAAATAAAAAAAAAACAAGGTTCTATTTCTGTTTAAATGCTAAAAATTCTCCTGTCTTTTGATCAAGTTTTTCTCTAAAATTCACGGACCTTAAGGGGTTAAAGAGATAGTAATATTTTGTGACACACAACAATGTTTTGTCTCCAAAAATGTCTCAGAACTTGTAATATAATTGCAGAAATGAAGCTGGTATGAAAAATAGATATTAGCTCCATTTTTACAAAAATCTTGTCCAATGTGTCTAGTTTTAATCTTGTTTTTAATATATTAAGCATTTCAGCTCAGCCCTGCTATTGTAAATATTATATGCTCGAGGTCAGATTCTCTGCATTTCATCTCTACTTGTTTCCTTATATTGTTTGCTTTCTTCCTGTTGGCTTGCACATTCAATTTGTGATTTTTCATTACCATGGATCTGTCTGTTGTTTATATCTGTATCCTCCCTATTGAACAATCATTGTGACAGTTTTGTATGTGACCTTCCCTGGAACTGCCCATAATTGTGGTATCATAAGTGGTATCATATCACTTTCTCACAAATTAGTGATTTTATTATTATTACAATTATGATTTATTTGAAAAGCGCCAACAAATTCTGCAGCGCTATAAACATAGGTATAACATGTGATGATAGCATTTATAAGCAAATAGGTAGAGGGCTCTGCAAGGAGTTGCAATACATGAAGGGGATCTACAGCAGTGATGGCCAACTTCCCAACATATGGAAGACCGCATATAACATTTTTAGAAGCATTAAATACTGCATATAAATTTATGGCTATTAAACAAATAATATATTTCCTATGTCTAGTGGCACAAGGCCAGGTTTAGGTAAGGTTGCCCTCTGTATGCTGGCCTTACCTTCTGAGGGCTTTTTTATCGTTGTCAACAGAAAAGTGCACATTTTTAGTTCCAGTTTTTCTTGTGGCCACAGAAAATAAGGCACACATTGTTAGTTCTGCTTTTTCCTAGGGGCTGCAACAATTAGTGCAGAGGGCCGCATGTTTCCCGCCGGCCATCCCTGATCTATAGGACAGCTAGACTTATAGGCTTATGTGCTATAGGGGTTCAAAAGGATGACAAAAGAGAAGAGGAACTGAGGTAAGAAAAGGTTAAAGTACATTGAATGGATTCCTGAATAGTAGAGTCTTTAAGGAGCACCTAAAAGCTAGGGGAGATTCTTTTAGAGAAAGGCAGAGAGTTTCACAGCATTGGGGCCATTGTGGAGAAGTCCTGGAAATGGGAATGTGAGGTGGTAACAAGAGAGGAGGAGAGAGGGTGGTTATGAACAAAGCAAAGGGGACTGGGGAGGGAGAGTATCTGGAGACAAGGTCCGAGATATAGGAAGAGCTGTGAGGGTTTAGGTGAGTGGAAATCAAATGCAGGAATAGATACACAGGAAGCAAAAAAAGTCAGTTAAAGGCTTTAATCAAACAAAACAAAACAAAAACAGGCAGTGACTTATATAACCTAATTGCTCCAGATATCCCAAATAGAGAATGACTAGCAAAAGATTATATTGTGGCAGCTAATTTGCCAAAAATACCCTCCAAAGTAAAATAAACTTTTGATAAACTCTTGAAACTGAAAAAAGTAGTGACAGCAATAGAACAGCTACCCACAGGTAAAAGCACCGGTTCAGATGGACTCCCCAATTTATACTATAAAACATTCAAAGATATATTGGCACCCCTTCTTTTGATGCGTTTTCCAGGGTATTGATTCCACTATATCATCAAACCTATTAGAATCACATATATCTGTTATAACCACACCGAGTAAACCTCTTGAAGAACTCACTGGTTACCGTCCAATCTCACTCTTGAATATGGACATTAAAATTCTAGGTAAAATATTAGCAAAACGCATCAACTCCATGCTTAGTGACTTCATACATGTAGATTGTAGATCAGGCAGGCATAATCCCCCCGAAGAGAAGCTGGGGACAACACCATTCAAGACCTTACACTTGTGTCCTATGCCAAACAAAAGGGAATCAAATAAGTACTAATAGCAACAGATGCTGAGAAAGAATTCAACCGCACAGATTGGTCCTTTCTTAGATCCACCTTAGAAGCAATTGGTTTTGGTCCCAAACGTATCCAACAAGTCTTTAGCTTATATTTTTTCCTACAGCTAGAGTCAAATCTAATGGCACCCTCTCCAAACCTTTCAGTATCCAAAATGTAACACGCCCTTTCCCCCATTTGATTTATTTTAATTATGAAGGTATTATCAGATCAGATTCAGCAGAATAATAATATAAATGGAATAATATTAGGTCCATACAAATATAAAATTGCTATGTATGCCGATGATGTTCTATTGTCCCTCACTCGTCCGACCGCATCGATTCCAGCAGCCCTCAAAGAATCCTGAACATTTGGCCAATATTAAAATTTCCTAATTAATGACTCGAAGTCTGAAATTCTTAATATAAACGTACCAAATCTAAAATTTGATTAACTAAAAAAAGGTATGTCCATTACAAAACCAACTATAAGCCTTGAAATATATAGGGGGTCTATCACAACATACTCATCACTGATGTTTGAGTGAAATTATAAGAATTTGCTGTGAACCAGGCAGGCAGATTTTCAGTCATGGAATGAGAAACATATATCTTAGTGGGTTAGAATGCAATCTTTCAAAATTACCACTCTGCCTTGAATTTTTATATGTCTTTAAACTTTTAGCAGCTCCCCCTGCCTAACACATACAAAAAACAATAACAAAAATCCATCTTTATTTATATATGGGGTAACAAAATGTCCAGAATAAGTAGCAACATTCTTTGCAGGAGTCCAGACATGGGGGGTTTGGAGTCCCAGATTTATCATTGTATTATAAAGCAATAACCCTACAATGAATCCTTGATTGGCACCATTCCCAGTCCACCAAAATCTTGGTATCTATAGACTATCATATATAAAAAAAAACCCAAGTGGGAGCATTATGCTCTGCTCCAAATGAATGCAGACCTTGTCAAAAATTAGAGACATATAAGCACTTATTCTCCAAATATGGTACTGGGTAAACAGTAAAATGCATATCTTCCACCAAATCCCCACTAATACCTATTCCTATTAATGCAGAACTGGTAGGTGGCTTAGACAATAGATTTCAAGGCACAATGGAATGGGAATATACTGTTCCATTAGCTAAATTACTAGAACACAAGAAATTAATAAATAGAGCTAAGCTCAGGATATCACTATGGCTCGTGGGTTAAATATGTGCAGCTCCAACATCAATTTAAACCAGACCTGTTAAGACCTTTTACTGTATTCAAAAATATTTGTCTCACAGAACCCATATTCTAGGTCCTCTTTTCCAGGCTAGCAAGGTCCTCTGTAAATGTAATGCCATTAACATGCCCACATATACTCACAAATGGGAGGTAGAATTCGGAATACAACTTTCAGAGGTTTTGAATGGAAGAGAACCTTTAATGAAAAAGTATTCAGTTTACCCACAGATCCTAGAGATGAGTAGCTTCATCTTCCGTCTCATGCTGGAGAGGATGTGGGGCTCACGGCACACTTTATCATATGGTCTTTACTAACTCTTTTACTTTAATCCCTAGACTGCCTTACTTAACAATTTACCTATTTCTTAGTGCAAAATTAGAACTCATCTTTTACAAATCGGATTAAATATTGCTAAGTCACTGATTGCCAGGCCGTGGAAAACACAACTGTCCCCAACAAAAGAGATGTGGGTTGATAGAACAAATAAACTACTTAATTTAAGAAGAATATGGGTTTCTCAAGCGCGACAAATCTGCATATTTTCTGAATGTGAAATTTTATTGGGAACAAGTGTCACATAAAACTCAACAATTTTGATATTCTCTTCATTTTACCAAGTTGTCACGTACAAAGGGAGAAATACAGGTGAGGATACCAAATAAAAAAAAATAGTCTCTTGATATCCAGGTCCCATAACGGCCAGCAAAGAAATGGTCTTCTCTATGATGGGTCCAGTGATGATCCATATATAATTAAATATTTACTGTTTTTTCTCTGAGAGACGGGTATCTGTAATCCTTGATTATTTGGGTATCCAAGAAGCACCCACTGGTTCCAGAGGCAATCATGTAAGGCAAACTGATTGAATTCGTATCCCTCTGTAATGAGGTAGGAATGCACAGGTGAGGTTTTGATTATCTTGGCATTCGTTCAATAAACAGGAGAGGAAGGGAGGGGCTTACCTCTAGGAGACTTAGGCTTGAGAGGCCTGCATTCAAAGACCTCCATGTTTCTCAGAGTCAAAGAACCTCAGACACTACCTATTTGCATAGGCTCCTCCGTGGGATTAACAGTTGGGTTTTAGGCGGATGATGTAAAGGTTGTCTGCGGGGGGGCTATGAGCAGCTGTAGTTTCCGTCTGTCTTTCTCTGAGATGATGGTCAGTTTGACTGTACAAAGAGATGAGGCTTTCTAAGGTAGCAGTAACTCCCACTCGTTCAAGCTCATACTTCAAGGTTTCTGATAGGCTCAACCTAAACTGATCTAGAAGAGCTTCTTCATTCCAGGTAGATAATTCGGCAAGGTAACAGAATTCAGTAACATACTCTTCCCTGTCTAAATTGCCTTGTTTGAGAACATATATGTTGGTTTGAGTTATGGAGGCCTTAAAGGGGTCTTCATATTGTGACTCCAGACTTTCATGAACTGATCCTATGATTCTAGAATAGGTCTATGATTGATTAAAAGATGATGAGCCCATAATTGTAGTTGCTCTAGTAAGGAGAGAAATGACTTTGCAAATTTGTATGAAGTCTGAATGGGCGCGCTATAAATAACCAGCCATTACAACTGGATCAGATCTCTGGTTAATTTTATAAATATCCACCAAATGCCCCCCAAATCAAGTGTTATATACTTAATTAAAGATAAAGATAGTCGCATATTCATTTTTTTAGTAAAATATCTGCATAAGCAGTTATGAAGGTTTAAAGTTGGCGGGTGTGGGATGTTGGAAAAAAACGGTAATGAAAAGTAAATAAATATGAATATGCTTATATACATATATATTTATGTGTTAATATGTGTATATATTAACACATAAATATATATGTATATAGTCATATTCATATATATTTTCTGCCATTGCTGTGCGATTTACGCCCTTCGCTGTACTAGTGCTCATGCTGTGTCTCGCGCCATGGGAACTAGGCACTCCACTTGTAATCTGGCCCTAGATTTTTTATACAGAGCAACATGTGGTTCAAATGAGTTTGTTGCTGCTTCTGGCTTAGATGCACTTGTATATAAAGCAGGTGCAACAGAATCTTGCAGAGGACTTTGAAGTCCTGATTAGTTACCACAGTTAGTTGTGGAGATGACTTTAACCATTTCTGCAAGTTGGTCGAGTTATTCTGTGAATAGATTTACAGGAAGCAAAAAGTCAGTTAAAGGCTTTGATAAAACAAGAACATTTTCAAGTAAGAATTGGCCAAAGGTATCAGGTGATCAGTCCAGCAACAAGGTACAGAGGTAAAGCAAGAGCAAAAACTATGGACTGGTCAAGAGTTGGGTACCACGAGATCAGTCCAGCAACAAGGTATCAAGGGGTAAAGCAAGAGCAAAAACTATGGACTGGCCAAGAGTTGGCTACCACAAGATCAGTCCAGCAACAAGGTATCAATGGGTAAAGCAAGAGCAAAAACTATGGACTGGCCAAGAGTTGGGTACCACAAGATCAGTCCAGCAACAAGGTATCAAGGGGTAAAGTGACAGCAGAGTACAAGGACAGGTCAAAGGTTTGGTACCAGGAGATCAGTCGAACAACAAGGTACAGGCAATTCAGCAGGCACAGGAAACCTAGCAGGTACAGGTGGTGAGACTGGTAAGAGATACCAGGTAGGTGAAGCTGGTACAGCATGAGTCAGGTATGTTGTCATTGGTGCAGCAAGTACAGGAAACCCAGCAGGTACAGGTGGTGAGGCTGGTACTGGATACCATTTAGGCACAGATGGTAAAGCAGGATGCAGATAAGTTGCCACTGGTACAGGACGTACAGGAGACTCAGCAGGCACAGGAAACCCAGCATGTACAGCTGGTGACGTTTGTACGGGATACAGCAGGGAAAGAAAAAAAGAAAAAGAAAGAAAAAGCTGGGAAATTTGTATATGTTAAAGAGATTTGGAGAAGCTCATGAACTCTCACCACCATGAAATAAATTAATTTATTAGGTAAGCATAAATTTGTTTTCTATCATTAGGTGGTGTGAGTCCACAATTCATTACGGTTGGGAGTTAATACCCAAGCTGTGGAGTCCGCAAGTAATAATAGGCAGGACAAAAATTATGAAAAGGTAGGCACTTATTTTCCAGACTCTGCTGCCTGGAAAACTTTCCTACAAAAAGAAGCAAAAACATAAAAATGGTAGAATTTAGCAAACGTATGTAAGGATGACCTTATTGCTGCCTTGCAAATTTGTTTAATTGAAGCCTAATTGTTGAAAGCCAAGGAAGTAGAAACATATCTGGTAGAGTGGGCTGTAATGCATTTTGGAGGAGACTTACCCGCCTTCAAGTAAGCCTTGTGAATCAGAAGTTTCCACCAGGTAGCCAAGGTAACAACTGAAGCCTTCTGGTCTTTATGAAGACCCGAGAAATGAATAAACAGACTAGAGGTCATTCTAAAATCTTTGGTAGCTTGAAGATAACATTTTAAATTATGAAGAATTATTTCTTGTTTTTTTTCCCTGACTACATTTCTTACCAAAGTTTCTCTCTTCTATCTTTAAATATCTTGGTGAAAGATAAGATAAAGAGGATCACAAGAAAGAGCTGATAAATCAGACTCTTCTAGCTGATGAAATTGCTAGTAGAAACAAAACCAACCAAGAAAGAAACAATGTCAAAAGAATGCTTTGGTTTTAATTGAGAAGCGTGCAAGATTCTAAGAACCAAATTTACGTTCCAAGGAGGAGAAATAGGCTTAATCACTGGACAAATCCTAATTAAGGCCTGAATAAAATGTTGAATGTCAGGTCATTTTGCAATTTTCTTGTGTAATAGCACAGACAAAGCTGAAATCTAACCTATTAACCACTTAAGGACCAGTGACATACCTCTTACTAACCCCTTAAGGACCAGCAACAAGAATGGAGAATATAATAGCACTGTCCTGACGCTTGTGGCAGGACACCCACTAATAGTAACTAGAAAACCCTTAACAACTGGTGATGTAAATGGTAAGAAACGGTCATTTAGGAGTTAAAGAGCTTGCAGATAAACCCTTATCCAAGCCTTCAAAGTGAGAGACTCGAGATTCTGATGATAGAAAGGACCTTGAGAGAGAAGGTTGTGTCTTTTAGGAAGAGGCCATATAGGACAGCTGGACATCAGAATCAGATCTGAGAACCAAGTTTTACATGGCCAAGCTGGAGCAATCAAAATTACTGATGATTTATCTTGTTTGAACCAAGATATTACTCTGGAAAGAAGAACTGTTGGAGGAAATATGTAAGCTAGATGAAAAGACCAAGGATTTGCTAGAGCATCCACTGACTCCGCTTGAGGATCGATGGATCTTGCAAAATATCTGGGAAGTTTGTTGTTTTAATGAGAAGCCACCCAGTCTATTTTTGGAAGACCCCATCAATGTACTACCTGGTTGAACACTTCCTGATGTAGAGACCATTCCCCCAGATGAAGAGATTGACAACTCAGATCATCTGCTTTACAATTTTTCACTCCTGGAATATGGATGGCAGAGACTGTGCAAAGATTCTTTTCTGCCCAAGACACGATACAAGAGACTTCTTTCATCTCCAAAGAACTGTGAGTTCTCCCCTTGGTGGTTGAAGTATGCCACTGCTGTGACATTGTCAGATTGGAAGCAAAAGGCCAGCCAGCTCTGGATAGCCCTGAAGTTAGCACAAGAATTCTAGAAGGTTCCTGAGAAGGCCAAACTCCCTGTGCTCTCCTAGATCCTCAAACCGTAACCCAATCTGAGAGACTTGTGTATGTTGTGATTATTGTCCGGACGGACAGAAAAAAAGATGCTTATGGAGGAATAGACTTATTTTCTATTCACCAAGATAGATCATTTTTTGAAATTTAATCCAATATGATCCATTGAGAAAGCTGAGTGTAGCCCTTGCACCACTGATGTAGCATGCATAATTAAAGAGGACTGAGCCAAAGGAATTGCATCTGATGCTGCAATCATCAGAACTAGAACTTCCATGCATAAAGCTACAGTCGAATTGGATAGAGACTGAAGGTTTGCACATGCTAACAGCAATTTTGTTTTTTGCTGATCTGACAAAGAAAGTGTCATTGTTATTGAGTTTATATTGACTCCTAAAAAAAAGAGATCCTGGCCTGAGGAGATAGAGAGCTTATCAGAAGATTGCTTCTCCAGCCATGACTGCGAAGAAACAAGTTTGTTGGTATGAGATACTGCTAAAGGTAAAGATAGAGCCTGCACCAAAATATTGTCCTGGTAAGGAGACACCAAAATACCTTAGGCTCAAATGATGGACAATAGCACACCTAGAACTTTTGTATAAATTCTGGAAGCAGCCAGACCAAATGGAAGAGCAACAAACTAAAAATGTTTGCTCTGGAAGGCAAAACAAACACACGGGTGATGATCATTGTGAATAGGGATATGAAGGTAAGCATCCTTCAAATCTATTGTAGACATAAATTGTCCTTGTTGAAAAGGGGAATAATAGTTCAAATTGTTTCCATTTTCAATGTAGGAGCCCTGAGACATTTGTTTAGAGTTTTTAGATCTAGAATTGGTCTGAAGGTTCCCTCTTTCTTGGGAACTAGGAACAGGTTGGAATAAAACCCCTTGCCTTGTTTGATATTGGAATTGGAACTATTACTCCAATAAGTTCCAGCTCCTGAACACAAAGAAAAAAAGCCTTGAGCTTTCACAGGGTTCTTCGGAACATGGGACAGAAGAAATCTTCCACTGGGAGGCTGTTAAGGTTAGTATGTGCTCGGCAGTGTATGACAGCTATTTCTTTTGGGAGCAGGATGGCTTGTAAGAGTTCTGTGATAAGTGTGGTGTGACTGATGCTTTTACCATCGGCAGACTTGAAACCTCTTTGCTTCCAAATCATGCCGAAATCATGTACCACTCCAAAGGCATATCTGGAGTCGGTATAGATATTTACGGAGGCATCAGCAAAAAGTTCACAGGCTCGAGTGAGAGCTATTAATTCAGCTGCCTGAGCCGAATTATGCATGACACAGGAAGATTCAATAACAATGTCGGGAAGCTGGACCACTGCATATCCTGCAAGGTACGTGTGGTCATCTGGGCGGCGACATGAGCCATCCACAAAGACGTCAGGGACCCCCTGAATAGGGGTGTCCCGGAGGTCAGGGCGTGGTGTTGTGCTGGAGTGAATGAGTGCAATGCAGTCGTGAAGGGGGAGGTCAGATTGTGGTACGTCAGAGGATAACAAGGCCTTGAGAATAGACGCAGGGCCTGAGTTAGTTGCACAGTACTTAATGGTTAACTCAGAAGTACTGGTAAGCAGTATTTCATAACCACTAAGTCTCTGGGCAGTCATGTGTTGTGTTTGCAGATTGTTAAGGAGGTGCAAAACCTGATGGGAGGTATGTAAAACAAGTGAATGTCCCAGTGTGATAGGTTCGCACATCTCAACGGCCATGGCACACGCTGCAAGGGATCGCAGGCATGAAGGCATACCCTGCACAGGGATAGGCAGCTTTTTAGATAAAAAGGCTACAGGACGGAAAGAGTTACTACCATGCTCTTGGGCACAGACAGCCGCCATGGTTTTACAATTTTCCCTTGCGTACAAATGAAAAGGCTTTGTGTAGTCAGGTAGGCCGGGCAGGGGAAGTGGTGATGGACCTGGCAAGTTCATTGTATGCATGGGTCAGAGTCTCTGTCCAGTGAATTGTGGGTGGAGAGTCACTGTGGCAAACGGTGCGGAGGATTGAGTCGTAGTGGGAGCAGTCTGGTATCCACTGTCGACAATAGTTTATTATCCCAAGAAAGGTCAGCATTTCTTTGGGAGTGGCAGGCTTTGGCAGTTTAGAGAGGGCTTTTACTCTTTTTGCACTGAGTTCTCGTTTGCCTTTGGACAGGACAAAGCCTAAGTACTCAACTTGTGGCTGGCAGATTTGCAGTTTCTGTTTAGACACCTTGAGCCCTTCATGGGCGAGGAACAACAAAAGGTCCACTAGGTCCTTTTCCCCTGCCTCGTATGAAGTACTACACAATAACAGGTCATCAACATATTGCAAAAGGACGGAACCACAGGGGCTGGTCCAGCTCTTGAGCATGGTATTGAGGACTAGGCCGAATGCGGCCGGACTGTCCGTAAATCCTTGGGGCATCTTTGACCACGTCATTTGAATCCCTCTGTACACGAAAGCGAACAACTGCTGAGTGTCCACATCAACGGGTACAGAGAAGAAAGCATTAGCCAAATCAATGGTAGAAAAAAATTCTGCATTGTGTGGAATGGCCGTAAGTAGTGCGGTCACATCCGGGACTAAGGGAGGGAGAGGTATAATTAATTTATTCACGGCCCTTAGGTCTTGAATAAAACGGTAACCGCCCGCCGGCTTAGGCAAGGGGTTAATGGGCGTGTTATACGGGGAGACGGTATGTTTCAGAATACCTTTCTCCAGAAATACTTTAATCATGGGGCCTATGCCCTCCAGCTTGTCATCACTAATAGGGTATTGTTTGATGAAAACTGGGGAGCAGTCTTCACGCAACGTTGCCCTATATGGGGTGCAGTCGATGGTCCCCGTATCATATGGTCCCGTTGACCATAGGGTAGGGGGAACGCTGTCAAAGAGAGTGTCAAAATCTGTGGTTGGAGGCAGGTTACGGACATGGTCAGTAACCTGATATATCTGATTGCTCAACATGGCCGTCTCCGACGACAGTGATTCCTCGGGCGATTCGCCTGATTCACTGAGGTCAAAGTCGACCGTCATGCCACCGTTCCGTGATATTGTCATCATTATTCCCAGTTTACCCATCAAGTCTCGACCAAGGAGACTAAAGGGGCAACCCCGGATAATGTGGAACGAGTGGGACAAAGTTTTGGGAGAGTCGGGTATTTGAACTGTGAGGAGTGGAGTGCGGAAGGTAGGAATTGGCACACCTGTGATTCCCACAGAGGGATTAGACTCTCGCAAGGGTCCATCGTATAATTCGCCCGAGATAGTGGAGCAAGTAGCTCCCGTATCTACGAGGAATTGTAATTCGGAGCCCTCTATGTTAAGAGTAACGAAGGGCTCACGATTATAATACGACCTTGGGTAAGAGTAGGGTGCCTCCCTCCGGGCAGCCCTATGGCCATTGTATTCTGTGTTGTGGTGGTCGGTTGTCACGTCTGGGTGGTGAGTATGAGTGTGATCGGCGGTTGTCCCTAGGATAAAAGTTATCCCTGCCCTTACGGGGCGGATGGGGACATTCATTTTTCCAGTGCCCCGTTTTCCCACAATTAAAACACATGTTGCCTATGGCGTGGAAGTGTGTTATCATGAACCTGAACATATGCACCCTTAACACTTTTATCAAAACATCCTGCAGCATGACGGGACTCAATAGCTGATAATAATTCCTTTGAGGTCATTTTGGGCCAATCGGGTATGAGTTGTTTTAACAAAAGACTGTCTGTTGGTGTCATACACCCTAACATAGTCTGATTCTTTAATACAGCCATTCCATCCCCGGAGGATAAGCCTCCTTCCTCTGCCCAACATTTAAAAAATCTTTTAGCAAAGTCTAAAATTGCCTCGCCAGGTTTCTGCTTGCATGCTAAAACTGCACTCATAGATTGCTGTGTCTTACTATAGCGTTTTATTTCAGTTTCTAATTCTGTCCACATGGTTGCCCTAGTCACTGGGTTTGCTAAACCATATGAAGTGACTGAGGTACTTGTGTCATTGGTATGTATTGTAGGAACTTTAGTCCAATCCCATTCATCATTTTCGTGATAATTATACAATTTATCAATTATCATTTTAATGTCAGTTTGTGTATACATGGCTCCCTGTAAATATCGTTTAAGATGAAGGATACAGGCAGCGGGTTGTCTTAAAGGGTCGGGGCAGTCCCTGGTAATATCACTTAATTCACCTGCCGTGAGGGGTTTGATAATCATTTGGTCCCCAGCAATTAAATATGGCATAGTACTTATGGCACTGGTGCCGGAGATGCAGCGGGGGTCTGCCCAATTTGCATCTTCATGTTTTTGAATAGGTTGTGATGCCCAAGGCATTAATTGTTGTTTGGTCTCATTGCGGACAGAGACGTCCGGAGACTCGGAGTGTGAATTCCATGGACTGGCAAAGTTACATTCGGACGTGGGCGGTAGTCGGAGTCACTATATCTCCTTGGGCGAGTACTAACACGGCCACTAGATGTAACTACAAAATTTGGTGCTTCTCTTGTAGGCTCAATTCTATGAGGCTCCTGGACACTTACGTCATCAGGTGCCTCAGCCCCCTGTACATCTCCATGAAGTGGAGAAAATGGACGTGTTCTGGTTGTATTGTAAGCCACAATTAAATCATCGTCATTATAATTAGTAACACTTGGATATATTCCCGTATATGGCGGTGGCGCAGCCATAGGGGCAGTGGCTATTGTATCTCGGACATTTTTCGAATAGACTATTGGAGGAGGACGTAAAATAATTCTAGAAAGTTTAGATTTATCTATTTTACTGTGTCTATTATTACCACTGGATTTATATCCGTCACAATATTTTAACCAATACTCAGCAGCTTGTCTCATGTATTGCATGTCCCAATCGGGATCTCCTGTATACAAATCAAATGCTTTTTCATTTCCCAAACATAAACCTCTTAACATGTCTTTATGAAATTTACAATTACAACCTCCCCTAGGAAATGCATTTCTTGGGTCTATATACTCTGTCCAGCCACTGACGTCATCTAAAAATGGGATGACCATTGCCCACCCTACATCCTCCTGTCTAGCCACAAATTGTTTACATGTTTCTCCCTCAGTTTGACTTTGTTTACTTTGACCGGTCCCCATGACCCCTGACCAGTAATAGCTTTACACACACACACACACACAATCAAATGGATTTAGCGTCTAATGGAGGCAAGTTCCGACTAGTCCGTCACCAACAACAGCTGTTTCATACACTGTTACATGTAGTCTTCAAAACTGCTAGCCAGGACGGAGTATCTTAGTACTTAAAGTCAGTTGTTGTCTCCACTAACTCATGCAATAGTAGACACAAGATGAACCTTATGTCCTTATAATAAAATAGCAGCAATGAAATATACAATGAAAATACAATAAGAAATGGTGAGCGATAGTAAACACAGGACACGAGTTGTGTCTATGTCCTCATAATAGAATCGCAATATTAAAATACAAACAGTATACAATATGAGTAGTACACAACATATAAGACAAAAAATTTCATGATACATATGACTCAAATAACAGAACAATTACAATATGAAGCAAAAGTGCACATTCTATACAGGTGTCACCGTGCTATCGTTTATCCGCGTATCATTAGGCGGTGACTTTCGACACGGTAAACGGTGCGTCTTACACCTGCGTATATGTACTTATAATAGAGTTGCAATGACAAGACAAAACATAAATAGCAGCAATAAGGTACTGGTCTCAACCAAGACTACAGAGGGCCAAATTAAACCTTAAACCTAAACCTTAAATTCCGTGGAGGTCTCCCTAGACACTTTTTACCCACCCGGGTTCTACCAAAGACAAAAAAATTCCCCAAATAACTGGATATCGATCTTAATGGGCCTTCTACAGGGCACAGAAATCAAGTCACAATATATAGACAAAATTACTCACCCTGTTGAAGGCTCCCGATTGATCGATCCCACTTCTGATCACCAGACTGTTAGGAATTATCCCGGGGGAATATTTGGAAGATGAGTCTTGGAGGAAAACAGTGACCTTCTCGGACGTCCGGGAAACAATTACCAAAATAACACACACAAGCAGGTTATCATTAGCAAATGTTCCGTTTATTCTGGGACCAAAAAGCACAATATATATACATGGATACACGTAGGCATCTCTGGTGCGTAACATCATCTTATTGGCTAAGCAAAATACAGTAATATATTTCCTAATGGCCTTATTTGGCATACAGCATAACATATCATAATAGAAAATAATATATGAAAAAAGTACAGACATGAAAAAAATGTATATTTTGCAGCTACAGGAAATAATGTAGGTGGGTACTGATCTGTAACATTTGCGGTTTTAGCTTACAAAAAACACCTGGGTTTGTTTGGCTTTGAAAAAAAGTACCTTGTTTCCTGTTGAGACACAGACAGATCAGCAACTGAAATTTGCAAATGTAACTGATATTACAAGTGTCTTAGAAGAAATGATATTACGAATGGAGTGCAGTGAAAATGATATTACGAATGGAGTGCAATGAAAATACATTAGTGCATAACATTATAGATAATGTAAAATAAGTACATAGGTAAAGTGTGCAACACAAATAAGTGATGTTCCCTGACAGAGGCCTTGATCTGAAACCCATTCTGTATCTTTAAGAAATTATATTAAGCACCTAAGGATCCTGCACAGATTGAGACCAGGCTTTCTGAAAAAGTCTTAATCTGCCCCCTGGGGGCCTGCACCTTCATGCTGATTTAGAAGAGGAAGAAGGCATTTTTGATTGCTTGGCCTCGCTCCAAGAAGATTTACATTTATTTTGCGAAGAGGAGGAGGATGTTTGGTTCCTTGACAAAAGGAACAAGAAAAGGATTTAAAGTTCTATTCTTTCCCTTAGACTTTTTGTCTTGAAGAAGAAAGGCTCCTTTATCTCAAGTAACAGTGGACATTATAGCACCAGGCTCAAATAAAATCTTTCCTTTAAAGAGAAGCGTTAGAAGTCTAGATTTGTAGACCATGTCAGCAGACCAGGGTTTGAGCCACAAGGCTGTCCTTGTCAAAACTGACACCATGTTTTTGGAATGTTGTCAGGTCCTTCTGGCCCTTTAACTCACTAGCTACTTCCATATAAAAGGGTCTGCCTTCTTCCAGTCAATGCTGGTACCGGTATATTGAAGTTCCTGGAGCTGTTTCCTGCTCTCTCTCCTTTGATACCTAGCCGTAAACAAAGTACTACTCGACTGATTCGGGGATTGAAGTACCTACCTGATCTTTCGTCTGATTCCTTGTAAGCAGTGTTCCACTGGCTTACTCCGCAGTTGTCATCTTCCTGCTCTGCCTGACACGCATGCCCGCATGACATCATCAGGCACTACCGTAGGCCTCAGAAGCCTATCCCTCTGCAGTCTTTCCTATACTCATGCTCCGAAACGGGAACTAGCGACCTCGATCCCTTCTGGGCTCTTACCTTATCCCTGGAGCTGCAGGTAAAACTCGCTTTGCCTCGCAATACTCTAACAAAGAATCTCACTATCTCTGTTGGATTGCTCTGGGGCTATATTAAGACAAGGGGGTCTCCCTCTCCGAGAAACCCCTTTGTCACATTATCAACTGCCTTTGATTCTTGTAGAACTCTGCTCTGCCTGAAGTTATACAACTATATACTGACTCTCATCCCATTCCTAGTACCTTATAATTGTGCGCTACTTAATCCAGTTAAAGCTTGTGTATGCATTACAAGTACTTAGTAACATATACTGTCCAGTATCCCACGTATTAGCTAAACACCTACAAGGAAACTATCTGAGCATCTCACATAATATACCAGCCTTAAAACGTTCAGTCGTGTACTTAACGGCACATTTGTTCTGCAGTTTTACCTTCTCTTTTGTGCTACCTTATATTACTCTCTTTTTCTCTCTAAAGCAGTTAATTATACATCAGGTATGGATCCAGGACCAACACTTATACCCAAACAGATACAGAGTTTATCTTATAGCATGGATATTCTAGTGAACTCATTCCACGAACTGCAGGTAGAGAACCAAGCGGTAAAGGCATGTTTAAGGGAGGTACTTTCAGTTAAGACCAGTTCTCCTGACCCACACTCTGAGCCTCAGGTATCTCCCCCTGATAAGTTTTCAGGAGACATATTTCATTTCAGTGAATTTAGGAATGCATGTCAGCTTCTGTTTGACCTAAAACCTAAAACATACCCCAACGATAGGATAAAAGTGCTTACTGTCATATCCTATCTTAGGGGAGAGCCTAGGGTCTGGGCTGACATGTTTTATGAATCAAAAGAATAATTTAAGTGGAAATACTGGCGCTGAAAGCAGGGTAGTACACAAATACAATATAAGGGTAACCTAAAAGGGTCTACCTTGGCAGAAATATAATCGTTATAAAAGTTAATAAATGGTAATAGCCTAATATATATCTTAAAAAATAAATACGGTATATTTAATAGTGTAAAATACAATCAAAATGATAAAATCAGTGTTAATAAAATCAGTACATATATACTAAAAAGTAATTAATGGGGCCCTTTAAATTAGTTTGAAAAAACATACAGAAAGGGGAAAGATTAACCACAAATATATATATATATATATATATATATATATATATATATATATATATATATATATATATATATATATATATATATATATATATATATATATATATATATACTGTGATTGATGATAAAAGAAAACTATACTCAAATAAATATAATATAGCGATCCTTTCGGCGGCTGTATCAAGTTCATAAGCCTTAAAGGAGTTCAGCTTAGCAGTAGTTCTTCTTGTAGGAAATGAGACACAATCATCAACCGGTTTCTCCCCTCACTTGGGGCTTTTTCAAGATGTGTTCTCATTGCTGGCAGGTATTCCTTTATAGAGCTATCCTGTATCCTTATTGGTTAGTTCAAAAGGGGTGTGTGATCCCAGTTAAGGTGGAAATTGAGTTATATCCCTTGAAAAAGCCCCAAGTGAGGGGAGAAACCGGTTGATGACTGTGTCTCATTTCCTACAAGAAGAACTACTGCTAAGCTGAACTCCTTTAAGGCTTGTGAACTTGATACAGCCGCCGAAAGGATCGATATTGTGTTGAAAAAGCACACAGGACAACTACCAACGCCTGGCTCACTACTCCCAAGGTCTGTGAATTTGAATACAGCCCTCTGAGGGAGCACACCAGTCTACGAATTGAATATACTGCCAGATGATCTAGTACCTGCACTAAGCACCACGGAATAAGAGTGCCTTGAAGTTACTATCTACCATCATCTAAAGGATTGCTATTACCCTGGAGATCGTTTACATTCCGTTCCTCCCGAAATCAGCTGGACATTTTCAGAAAGGGTGATGTAAGCAGACTACGCTAGGAGTACACACCCACCTCCAGAAGACCACCCACCTACAGGACGAACAATATTCAATCTGTGCTCCACAGATTAGCGCAAGGTACCTCACTCGCCCATTAGCTTGATCCAATGCTATTAGTATGATCATCTAGTCACGAGTGTTTTCGTTCACTATAGTGCACTTTCAGGTTAATTCTGTTTTAACCCCTGGTTTTTACGCTGGACGTCCAGTAATTAAGTCTGTTTGCATTGCTATCTGTTTTTATTTATACTGTTTGAATATCTGTCCTGTTTATACTTATATTTATTTGAGTATAGTTTTCTTTTATCATCAATCACAGTATATATATATATATAGATTTGTGGTTAATCTTTCCCCTTTCTGAATGTTTTTTCAAACTAATTTAAAGGGTCCCATTAATTACTTTTTAGTATATATGTACTGATTTTATTAACACTGATTTTATAATCTTGATTGTATTTTACACTATTAAATATATTTATTTTTTAAGATATATATTAGGCTATTACCATTTAGTAACTTTTATAACGATTATATTTCTGCCAAGGTAGACCCTTTTAGGTTACCCGTATATTGTATTTGTGTACTACCCTGCTTTCAGCGCCAGTATTTCCGCTTAAATTATTCTACTATCCTCCTCAGGGTTCTTAGAGAGAGACCCTTCTATACTTGGCATTAGGGTTGATATAAGCGCCAATTCTCACCTATCCTCCTTACATTATGAATCACAAGACCCAATTCTAGGGTCCCTTGATCAATGTTTTGCTGCAATGTCCACCCTTTACAAAGATCCATACAAGCAGATTACTGCAGAGAACAACCTAAGATCACTAAAACAATCTAAAAAAACAATTGAGACATATATAACCCAGTTCAAAATGTATGCAGGTGATTCACAATGGAATAACATATCCCTTAAGAACCAGTTCCGTCTGGGCCTCACAGATGACATAAAAGATGAGTTGTCCCGAATTGGCCTTCCTGACACACTGGAGGAGATATTTAACCTGTGCATCAGTATAGACAGAAGGCTTAGGGAGAGACGCTCAGAGAAAACACAACCAAAACGTAATACAACCCCAGTACTACAAGGTTTGAAGGAATATCCCCAACCCATGGAGATTAGTTTTATCAAGGGACCCCTCACTCAACAGGAGAAATCCAGAAGGAGGACCATGAGCTTATGTATGTACTGTGCTTCCCCCAAACATGAAGTTAAAGAATGTCCAAGTCTCTTGCAGAACAAACCTGGTAAGCAATCTGACTTAACTATCTGCTTAACAAACAAAACCACCACAACCCCTTACATCCTACTTCCCCTTACTTTACAGTGGTCAGATCGCAAGACCAGCTCTGAGACTATCATAGATACCGGTTCCTGTGAAAATTTTGTTGACCAACACTTTGTAAAAATTCCTGTAATCACTAAGCACAACCCAGTGTCTGTGAAGGTTATTGACGGTACTCTCCTATCTACAGGCCCCATTAAATTTCAGACTATACCACTCACACTCTCTATCTGTTGAGTTTGATGTAATATCTTTTCCCTTTGTACAACATTGTACTTGGAATGAGTTGGCTCAAGCTTCATAGACCCAATATTGACTGGGAAAACTCAAAAATATATTTTCCTATAGCTACTACCTCTAATAACCATACATCCAATTTCTGTCTCTGAACCTTTTATACCCTCACACTACTACAAATTTGCAGATGTATTCAACAAAAAGGTTGCAGAAAATCTCCTGCCAAATAGGTCCTATGACTGCCCAATAGATTTACTACCAGGGGTAACTATCCCTTTTGGTCATAGCTACCCCCTTTCACATCCCGAGTTAGAACATCTGAAGTCATATATTGACGAAAATCTTAAAAAAGGGTTCATTAGACCTAGCACCTCCCCCGCTGGTGCTGGGATCTTCTTCGCGAAGAATAAGGATGGTTCTTTGAGACCTATAGTCGACTATAGGGAGTTGAACAAAAGGACCAGGAAGAACAGGTACCCTCTTCCCTTGATCCCTGAATTGATAGAAAGGTTAAGAGGAGCCTCTGTGTTCACAAAATTGGACCTCAGGGGTGATTACAACCTCATCAGAATGAGAGCTGGAGATGAGTGGCTTACAGCGTTTAGGACCCGGTATGGTCTATTTGAGTACACTGTAATGCCTTTCGGTCTTTGCAACGCTCCAGCAACATTTCAATGTTTTATTAATAATATCTTTAGAGACATTTTAGACATTTACCTTGTAGTTTACCTTGATGACATCCTGATTTTCTCAAAAAATATTGATGAACATAGAGAGCATGTCAAGACGGTACTCTCTAGACTAAGACATAACTCGTTATACGTAAAATTAGAAAAATGCATCTTTGACTCACAAAACATATCTTTTCTTGGTTACCATATTACCCCGATGGTATTAATATGGAGAGTACCAAGGTCAAGGCCATTGTGGACTGGCCTCAACCAAAAAACAAGAAGGAAATCCAAAGATTCCTTGGGTTTGCTCATTTTTCAGGCGTTTTATACCTAACTTTGCCGCAATAGCAAAACCTCTAAGTGACTTAACTAAGTTACATACAGCCTTCTTATGGACATCATCAGCACAGTCATGTTTTGAACAACTTAAACTTAGATTTAAATCTGCTCCTATCCTCCAATTCCCTGATACTGAACGTCAGTTTATCCTGGAGGTAGACGCCTCCGAGTACTCCATTGGGGCTATATTCTCGCAAAAAAGGTCCTTCAAGGAACCTTTTCACCCAGTAGCGTTCTTCTCCCGTTTGATGACACCTGCCGAGGTAAATTATCCGCTCGGAGAGAAAGAACTATTGGCCATCAAATGCTCCTTCGATCATTGGAGACACCTACTGGAAGGAGCCTCTCAACCTATCTACAGTACATGCAGTCAAATCGAACACTCTCTTCTAGACAACTCCGTTGGAGCTTTTACTTCTCCAGATTCCAATATGTTATAACATACCGTCCAGAAAGTATGAATGGCAAGGCGGATGCTCTCTCTCGAATGTACAACAAGCCTTCATATAACATTACTCTATCTTCAGTGATACCTAAACATTGCTTCATAGGGTTTTTAACCACTTCAACTCCTGAAATTAAGGCTGCCCAAGCTGCCGATCCACAAGTATTACTCCATCCTGATTCCCAAGGAATTCTCTTCCATCAACAAAAATGATACATACCTAGCATTTTATGCAGCCAGATCCTCAAACAAATCCATAACTCTCCTTTTGGCAGGACATCTCAGAAGACGCAAGACCTATGATCTTCTAAAACGCTCTTTCTGGTGGCCGAATATGTCTAAATCCGTGGAGGAGTTCCTAACATCCTGCACTATATGTGAAACCTACAAACATTCACGAAGACATCCTAAGGGCCTTCTCCAACCTCTTTCGGTACCTGAGGCATCTTGGAGAATGGTCTCTATGGACTTCATAGTCGATCTACCTGCATCTTCCAATTTCACCACCATATTTGCCATTGCTGACCTCTTCTCTAAAATGGCTAACTTTGTACCGGCCAGGGGACTACCTACTTCCTCACAGACATCCAACATGTTTATCCGGGAGATCGTTAGATTACATGGAAAACCACTTATCGTCTTAAGCGACAGGGGAACTCAGTTCACCTCTCTTTTCTGGAAGAACTTGTGCAAATCTCTGCATATAGACCAATGCCTCACTACATTGTACCATCCCCAGACTAACGGTCAGACGGAGCAAACAAACCAGTGGTTGGAACAAATGCTCAGGTGTTATTGTTCGCAACAACAGGATTCATAGGCCTCTTATTTACCCCTAGCAGAATTTGCCTACAATAAAGCAGTCAACTCTTCCACTGGTTACTCACCTTTCTTCGTAATTATGGATTACATCCACGCTTTAACCTCCTGCCAACTATGGATACACCTTGTCTCAAGGTCAACAACCTTGTAAATGAAATTTCACTGGTCTACTCTTCTGTCTCAGATAACATTAAACAAGCTCAAGCATCTCAGAATCGCTACTATGATCTACATCATAGCGAACAACCCTCCTACTCGATTGGGCAGAAGGTATGGTTGTCTACCAAAAATCTGAAACTGCATAGCCCTTGTCGCAAGTTTAACAAATTGTATCTTGGACCTTTTCCAATATCCTCCATTAAGAACCCATTGACTGTTACTCTACAGCTGCCTGCTTCATATCGAATACACCCGACGTTCCATGTGTCCCTGGTGAAACTATGTCACTCCGATACTTCTCAGACCATGCATCCCCAGCCTGACCCTCACTGATTGTGGACCTCAATATGAGGTTCAAAGCATACTTGACTCGACGTCGCAACGGGTAGTTGTATTACCTGGTTCATTGGGCAGGGTATGGACATGATGATGACTCCTGTGAGCCAGCAACCAATTTATCTGCTCCTCGGCTTGTTTCATTATTTCATTGCCGCAATCCTGACCGGCCACGGCCATAGAACCTCGCAGTGGTTCTTTAAGTGGGGGGCTATGTCAGGTCCTTCTGGCCCTTTAACACACTAGCTACTTCCCTATAAAAGGGCCTGCCTCCTTCCAGTCAATGCTGGTATATTGAAGTTCCTGGAGCTGTTTCCTGCTCTCTATCCTTTGATACCTAGCATAACTAAAGTACTACTCGACTGATTTGGGGATTGAAGTACCTACCTGATCCTTCGTCTGATTCCTTGTAAGCAGTGTTCCGCTGGCTTACTCCGCAGCTGTCATCTTCCTGCTCTGCCTGACATGCATCCCCGCGTGACGTCATCAGGCACTACCGTAGGCCTCAGAAGCCTATCTCTCTGCAGTCTTTCCTATACTCACGCTCCGAAAATGGGAACTAGCGACCTCGATCCCTTCTGGGCTGTTACCTTATCCCTGGAGCTGCAGGTAAGACTCGCTTTGCCCCGCAATACTCTAACAAAGATTCTCACTATCTGTGTTGGATTGCTCTGGGGCTATATTAAGACAAGGGAATCTGCCTCTCCGTATATTGGGAAACCCCTTTGTCACATTACCAACTGCCTTTGATTCTTGTAGAACTATGCTCTGCCTGAAGTTATACAACTATATACTGACTCTCATCTCATTGCTAGTACCTTATAATTGTGCGCTACTTAATCTAGTTAAAGCTTGTGTATGCACTACAAGTACTTAGTTACATATACTGTCCAGTATCACATGTATCAGCTAAACACCTAGAAGTAAACTATCTGAGCATCTCACACATGTAATTTGATAGCATTATAGATAAAGGAATTTGCAGACCACTCAAGCTTCAAATGACTTTGGGAGTCTTTATTAGACATCTGATTAGATAAATTGTCACACCAAAGAGTAGAGGCCGCTGTCACACAAGCAGTACTAATGGCAGCTTGAAGAAATGCCTTTCTACCCATAGGGTCCTTAAAGAAAGGCCTTTCTACCCATAGGGTCCTTAAAAGAGGTACTATCCTCTAAAGGTATAGTAGTTCTGGTGGCAAGAGTAGAAATTGCACCACCAACCTTTGGAATTGTTTGTCAAAGTTTCACACTAACTCTAGGAAAAGGAAAAATCTTTTTAAAGGCAAGCTTTGGATTGAAAGGCAGACCAGGTCTGGCTCAATAATGTAAATAAAATTAAAAAAACTGATACTATAGTATAAGATATAGGTGATGCAAGGATAATATAAGAAGATGAGTATTGGAAATAATACTGGTGATGAGGTTAAAAAGTTTTAGACAGAGACTGTATTGTTTCCTGATCCAGAGAAATCCTCTGATACAGGTCCTTGTGCTCTCCCTTCAAATGATGCAACAGTGAAAACTGAAGAGGCGGCAGGTAAAATCTGGCAAAGGTAATAGCATTTGATGTGGCTACCTGCAACTTTCATACCACTAGGCTACCGTAGGAAAGGAACTTGTTGTAAGTGAACACACACTAACTGCAGTTTGCTCCTGCAGTCCTCTGTTAAAGATAACCAATTATACACTAAATCAATAATGTACCTGAATACCTGAGTATGTGTAAGAGCAGAAAAAAGGGAACGGGAGTGATGACCCGCATACTTTCTAAAAAAAAAGCACTCTATTGAAAACATCTTAAAATCACACATGAAAAGTTAAATATACATAATCATGTTGGTCTTTCCACTTTACATTGTAGGTTCCCGTCAAGCACCGATGTGTTCATAGAGTAGTAAGGTTGTTATGCAACTAAGGATGTGGAAAGAAAATCAGTGGAAAGTCCACTCATGAAGCTATAGCTGGTGATAAATCTGCTTTGTTTCTGTTTCTTGTCAAGTGACTGACTGTTCCTTTCTTGATAAGAATAATTTATTTATATACAGACTGAGCCTCTAATATTTAGTCCAGAAGAAGGCTATTGTATTGAGTGGGAGTATCAACTTTTGTTATGTATATGCACCTACACATCATATTAAATGTTTATCATTTTACTCAGTAATACGTAGAACTAATACTTGTTTTTTGTGCAATAAAGGGCTGTCACTTTGATGAGATTGAAAGACAGAAGGAATCTCTCACAAAGAGGTCTGGATTAAAAAACTGATTCTGTAGCCCTAAGAAATGAGACAGATCTTATCTAAATCACCCAAGAAAGTCTCAATCTGCCACTCCACTAGAACAGAGTCCTGACTGAGGGACACACCTTCATACTAGAAACAAAGTTGGACTTTATGCCTGTTTGGGCTTGAATCAGGAAGAACTGGACCGCCAAGTAGATTTGGGAGAACCTGCTGAGTGATATGAAACTGAGTTGGACTTCTGGGGTGATGAAAGGAATGACCTGGGCCAAAGAGAATTTTACCCTGAAAGGGATGAGAAAGAAGCATCACAAATTAAGCTATTTTAATACGTCTAACACAGACCTGAATTTAATTGAAGAACGCATCCCCTGCAGATACCTCAAATAAACTGTCACACCAGACTGACATAGCCTTTGTAACACAGGCAACACTAAACGGAAGTTAAGAAGCAGCGGTCGTAAGACCGCTGCTCCTTAACTTCTCCGACACCTTTTAGGTGGCGGACTGAAATAATCCAGATACGATAGGGATGATTGACGGCCCCTGATGATTGATGGCCGAGAGTGAGCAGGGGGCGGCATTGCACAAGCATTTCACCAGAAATGCTTGTGCAATGTTAAATGCCAACAGCGTATGCTGTCGACATTTAGCGAGGTCGAGCGGACATGATTTGCTACAGCGAATCATGTCTGCTCGACCTTTGGTAAATCTAGCCCTTGGAGTGCTCAGTTTGTTTAATTCCTTAGAGACCAATTGTGAAAAAGATTCAGATATAGGGAAGGAGGTATGCTGTTTAGGAGCAGAAATGAAAAACGTGCCAAGAAATTTAGAAGAAGCCTTCGAAAGATTAGGTACATCTTCCACTTCTAAAGAACACTACTTCTCTTAATAAAACATGTATATGCTCAAGCTTGAAGTTAAAGGACACAGCCTCCTATGTCAATTCCAGAGGGTGTGTCCTGAGATTCAAACAAGCAGTCCTCTACAGAGAAACTTTGTGAACCTAAAATGCCCTTTCAGACCTCAATAGAACAAGACAGCTATGCTAGTACACAGACCCCCAAAGGGTACAACAGACCCTTGACCATTTTTAAAAGGTGCGTATAACCCCATGTTAAGAATCTGCAATAAGCTCAGCACAACTGTCACACAGGTGAGCAGGGGAGGGGGGCACACAGAAAATACAATCACAGTCCCCAGATCTGCCCTCAATTCCCTCAGATAATTGTCCAGGATCCAGAGCTGCCCACTTTGTTCAGCACCCTGGATAGCGCTTGCTAATTGGTGGCTGCATTTAGCCACCAATCAGCAAGCGCTACCCAGGTGCTGAACCAAAGATGGGCCGGCTTGTAAGCTTACATTCCTTGTTTGTGAAATAAAGATACCAAGAGAACGAAGGAAAATTGATTTTAGGAGTAAATTAGAAAGTTGCTTAAAACAATGTATGTTCAGTATCCCTTTAAACTTTCTACACCAACTCTAAAGTGGTGTTTCTCAATCCACCTCAACTTTTCTGACGGGGTGAATGACTGCACTGTGTTGCACAAGCGTATTGCTGCCTGCTAGCCTTGATTCCGGGTGGAGATGTCCTCTCTTGTCCATCTGGCCATTAGTAAATGGAGGCCAAAGGGTTTTGTACCTGTACTTTTTTGTTTCATTTTATGCTGAGCCGCTGAGACTTGGAAGAATATTGGAGGACAATAGAATTAATTTCCTCTGAGACTACATATCTTTTCCTGTACAGTGAACACGTTGATACTTTTTTTGTTGTTAAATTGTTGTTGTTTTTTTTAAAATATTGAATGGGGGGGGGGGGGTTAATTTAAAGGGACAATAAAATTATTTTTGTTCCTCAAGAAATTAAATGCAAACATTCCCATACAAATTGATAATTGGAAAAACATTTAAAACTGTCAATCCTGTGATACCCCTTTTAAAAGCCTCTTGAATATTGTGTATCTCATTCACTGGCCAGTTAGTGATAAATATAAAAGAGCACTGATTCATCAATCACTGTGTAGAATGTTGCTCGGTCAGAGTTCTGAATCTTACAGGATGCAATCTAACCTCTCGGAGAAAGTAAAAAATAAAACCTTCAGATATAAATTACATGAAACGGGCAACATAAATAATGAATGTATATTACAAAGCTTTTTTACTATTATGCATAAACTAATTATTTGTTAAATGTGGCTGCATTGCTTTTATTTAGTTTTATAATAAAACATTGTGATAATTTTGTTTTAAAGTAATTACACAAAATGCAGAGTTGGTAAAGACATTTTTAATTTGCCTGTTTGATGGTAATTTTAATAAAAAACATAATTTATGCTTACCTGATAAATTTATTTCTCTTGTAGTGTATCCAGTCTACGGATCATCCATTACTTGTGGGATATTCTCCTTCCCAACAGGAAGTTGCAAGAGGATCACCCACAGCAGAGCTGCTATATAGCTCCTCCCCTCACTGCCATATCCAGTCATTCGACCGAAACAAGCCGAGAAAGGAGAAACCATAGGGTGCAGTGGTGACTGGAGTTTAATTAAAAATTTAGACCTGCCTTAAAAGGACAGGGCGGGCCGTGGACTGGATACACTACAAGAGAAATAAATTCATCAGGTAAGCATAAATTATGTTTTCTCTTGTTAAGTGTATCCAGTCCACGGATCATCCATTACTTGTGGGATACCAATACCAAAGCTAAAGTACACGGATGATGGGAGGGACAAGGCAGGAACTTAAACGGAAGGAACCACTGCATGTAGAACCTTTCTCCCAAAAACAGCCTCCGAAGAAGCAAAAGTATCAAATTTGTAAAATTTGGAAAAAGTATGAAGCGAAGACCAAGTTGCAGCCTTGCAAATCTGTTCAACAGATGCCTCATTTTTAAAGGCCCAGGTGGAAGCCACAGCTCTAGTAGAATGAGCTGTAATCCTTTCAGGAGGCTGCTGTCCAGCAGTCTCATAGGCTAAACGGATTATACTCCGAAGCCAAAAAGAAAGAGAGGTTGCCGAGGCCTTCTGTCATATTTCATATGTCTGCCTACTTCACCTAAACAGTTAAGTACCGCACTCTTCACTTTTGACTCTGACAACACCTTTAGAAAATCTATAAAAGACCTCTACATCATGCAATCACTGCTTGGAAATTTCTTCTCATGCTGTATCTCTGACAGCCACTCTACGCTACAAGCTTACAACTTACGCTGTATCTCTGACAGCCACTCTACGCTTCAAGCTTGCTACTCATGCTGTATCTCAAACAGCCACTCTACGATACAAGCTTGCTACTCAGCTGCACTCCAATTACAGCTCCTTGCTCTTCGGACCTAGCGGTGACGTCACACGCCGACATTCGCGGCCGCGCCGACACAGTCTCCTCTCTGCTCAGTAACGAGAAGCAGCACCTCTCGCCTAAAGTTTTCTCTAGATCTAATTACACCAGAAATAACTCCGGAGCGTCTCTGTACAGACTAACGTAAGTTATCTTACTCTTACCTACAAAATAGTATTTACATGATCATGTTCTATCGTTCCAAATTCAATCAAAACAATTACTAGTCAAACTCTGATTAACAGACAGCAGTTAAACCGCTCAGCACTGCTACTATTTATTCAGACAAACCTAAAGTATTAAATCGTTAATTCACTTCTTAACTAAAGTCTATACTGTACTATAGATATTTAAGTACAAAGTCTGTATTCCAAAATTTATGTACATATTGGAATTGATATCATAATTAACCAGGTGAACATGACAAATACTGAGCTGGACATAAAGTTCAAATATCTCAGCAATTTGTACTGTAGAACCTAATATCAAACTTAAGTGTATTGGCTCACTGCAACCCTGTTGCGCCCATTACTATTTGTAGTTTGCCACATACACTTAAAACAAAACCACTAGGCTGCAGTTGTGGTCCTCATATTAATTATACCTTTTTCTGACTTACAGAAAAAATCTGATAATAACCTGACAGTAATTTCCAAGCCTGTGTAAAATGGACCCAGCAGCCCTGGTATCACATGTAGATGCTCTGACACTAACAGTTGAAAACCTCTCTAAGGGATTAACTGCACTACAGGCAGAGAACACCTCATTAAGATTATATATTAATGAGCGAATAGATACTATAAAAATATCCCAAACTACACATGAACCACAACCAAACCCTCCACAACCATTCAGTGGAATTAGAAGTGAGTTTAGAGAGTTTAAGAATTCATGCCTTCTTTACTTCCAATTGAAGCCTAAAACCTATATTAATGATCACTTAAAAGTTCTCACTACCATATCTTACCTACGTGGAGAACCCCGTATATGGGCCAATTTGTTCTTCGAATGCAATGACCCTATACTTTACTCCTTGGACCAATTCTTCAAGGCAATGGGGCAATTATATGATGACCCATACAAGCAGTTATCAGCTGAGACTGCTATGCGTTACCTGCGCCAAAACAAAAGGCCAGTGGAAGATTACATAGCAGAATTCAAGAAATGGTCTCCAGACACACAATGGAACGACCTCTCACTCCGAAATCAATTTAGATTAGGTCTCTCAGAAACACTAAAAGATGAGTTAGCAAGACAACCACTCCCAGACACCCTAGACAATCTAATTGACATCAGTATTATTCTAGATAGACGTATCAGGGAGAGACGCTCTGAAAGAAGCCACCATGACACAAGCCCTAAACACCCCACACAAAGCACTAGTAGTACTCACTCACATAGACCTCCATCTAGGGTTGCTGAGACTCCCATGGAACTGGGGTTCATTCGAGGACCCCTCACACCTCAGGAGAAACAAAGGAGAAAAACCTTGGACCTCTGCATGTATTGTGGGGGTTTAGACCATTCAGTAAAAGATTGCCTTCAGCTCCAAAGAAAGAAGGGTAAGCAACAACCCACTCAATTATGTTTATCTGCTAAACAAGCACACATTAATCATTGTACTCTTCCTGTTCTATTACAGTGGGAACATCACAGAATCCACTCTGAGGCAATCCTAGACTCTGGAGCAAGTCATAATTATATAGATCACCAGTTTGTTGTTAAAAATAAAATACCACTTGTCACTAAAAACACCCCCAGTGTCCTGCGTTTTGTTGATGGCAAGGAGATTACCTCAGGGCCCATTAAGTACCATACTATCCCATTACGGGTTACTACTCACAATTTACATACCGAATTCTTGTGTTTTGATGTCATACCTTCCCCTATGTTCCCCATTATTTTAGGTATCACCTGGTTCAAACAGCATGATCCAAATATAACCTGGTCCACCGCACAGGTAGTTTTTAATTCCTCCTACTGTGCTGATACCTGTCTCCATCAGGAACAGATTCTTCTGGATACTGCTACTCCATACCCCCAAGAATATTCATCATTTTCTGATGTTTTTGATAAAAAAGAATCCTCCAATTTACCTCCCCATAGGGTATATGACTGTCCTATTGATTTACTTCCCGGGGTTGATATCCCCTACGGTCATATATTTCCTTTATCAGAACCAGAACTTGAACATCTTAAAAACTATATTAATGAGAACTTACAGAAGGGTTTTATCCGCCCTTCCACCTCCCCTGCTGGGGCAGGCATTTTCTTCGTTAAAAATAAAGATCAGTCCCTAAGACCCATAATAGATTATAGGGAACTAAATAAACGTACTATAAAAAACCGTTATCCTCTACCCTTAATACCACAGCTTATTGATAGACTCCGTGGTGCCTCCATTTATACTAAACTCGATCTTAGAGGTGCCTACAACTTGGTACGTATTAAACAAGGACATGAGTGGCTAACCGCTTTTCGTACTAGATACGGGTTGTTCGAATACACAGTGATGCCTTTTGGTTTGTGTAATGCACCAGCTACATTCCAATATTTCATTAACGATATTTTCAAGGACTATTTAGACATATTTTTGGTCATATATCTGGATGACATCCTCATATACTCCACAAATCTCCACGAACACATCAAACATGTAACTTTAGTTTTAAAGAGATTAAGAGATAATTCCCTATATGTAAAGCTGGAGAAATGCACCTTTCATACACAACAAATAAAGTTCTTAGGATATTCTATATCACCTACCGGCATTCAGATGGAGAATGACAAGGTTTCAGCCATACTGAATTGGCCTGTACCGAAAAACAAGAGGGATATTCAGAGGTTTATGGGTTTCGCGAACTTCTATAGGAAGTTCATTAAGAACTTCGCTGAACTATCTAGACCACTAACTAACCTAACTAAATTGACTCAACGATTCCTCTGGAATGAAGATTCACAACGAATCTTCGACTTTCTAAAAACAGCTTTCACAACAGCTCCCATCCTCCGTTATCCTGACCCTTCCCTACAATATGTATTGGAAGTAGACGCCTCAAATTTCGCACTCGGCGCCATCCTTTCCCAGAGAATTGAGCTAACTCAGCCCTTACACCCAGTAGCTTATTATTCTCGCATCCTCACTCCAGCTGAAATAAACTATCCGATTGGAGATAAGGAGTTATTAGCCATCAAAAGCTCCCTAGAACAATGGAGACACTTATTGGAAGGAACCACACTCCCAATACTGATTTACACAGACCATAAAAATTTGGAATATTTAAAAACAAACCGGACTCTAAGCTCACGTCAAGTACGGTGGAACTTATTTCTCTCCAGATTTAATTATCTTATTACATACAGACCTGCTCAAAAAAACAGAATTTATGTTTACCTGATAAATTACTTTCTCCAACGGTGTGTCCGGTCCACGGCGTCATCCTTACTTGTGGGATATTCTCTTCCCCAACAGGAAATGGCAAAGAGCCCAGCAAAGCTGGTCACATGATCCCTCCTAGGCTCCGCCTACCCCAGTCATTCGACCGACGTTAAGGAGGAATATTTGCATAGGAGAAACCATATGATACCGTGGTGACTGTAGTTAAAGAAAATAAATTATCAGACCTGATTAAAAAACCAGGGCGGGCCGTGGACCGGACACACCGTTGGAGAAAGTAATTTATCAGGTAAACATAAATTCTGTTTTCTCCAACATAGGTGTGTCCGGTCCACGGCGTCATCCTTACTTGTGGGAACCAATACCAAAGCTTTAGGACACGGATGATGGGAGGGAGCAAATCAGGTCACCTAGATGGAAGGCACCACGGCTTGCAAAACCTTTCTCCCAAAAATAGCCTCAGAAGAAGCAAAAGTATCAAACTTGTAAAATTTGGTAAAAGTGTGCAGTGAAGACCAAGTCGCTGCCCTACATATCTGATCAACAGAAGCCTCGTTCTTGAAGGCCCATGTGGAAGCCACAGCCCTAGTGGAATGAGCTGTGATTCTTTCGGGAGGCTGCCGTCCGGCAGTCTCGTAAGCCAATCTGATGATGCTTTTAATCCAAAAAGAGAGAGAGGTAGAAGTTGCTTTTTGACCTCTCCTTTTACCGGAATAAACAACAAACAAGGAAGATGTTTGTCTAAAATCCTTTGTAGCGTCTAAATAGAATTTTAGAGCGCGAACAACATCCAAATTGTGCAACAAACGTTCCTTCTTTGAAACTGGTTTCGGACACAGAGAAGGTACGATAATCTCCTGGTTAATGTTTTTGTTAGAAACAACTTTTGGAAGAAAACCAGGTTTAGTACGTAAAACCACCTTATCTGCATGGAACACCAGATAAGGAGGAGAACACTGCAGAGCAGATAATTCTGAAACTCTTCTAGCAGAAGAAATTGCAACCAAAAACAAAACTTTCCAAGATAATAACTTAATATCAACGGAATGTAAGGGTTCAAACGGAACCCCCTGAAGAACTGAAAGAACTAAGTTGAGACTCCAAGGAGGAGTCAAAGGTTTGTAAACAGGCTTGATTCTAACCAGAGCCTGAACAAAGGCTTGAACATCTGGCACAGCTGCCAGCTTTTTGTGAAGTAACACAGACAAGGCAGAAATCTGTCCCTTCAGGGAACTTGCAGATAATCCTTTTTCCAATCCTTCTTGAAGGAAGGATAGAATCTTAGGAATCTTAACCTTGTCCCAAGGGAATCCTTTAGATTCACACCAACAGATATATTTTTTCCAAATTTTGTGGTAAATCTTTCTAGTTACAGGCTTTCTGGCCTGAACAAGAGTATCGATAACAGAATCTGAGAACCCTCGCTTCGATAAGATCAAGCGTTCAATCTCCAAGCAGTCAGCTGGAGTGAGACCAGATTCGGATGTTCGAACGGACCTTGAACAAGAAGGTCTCGTCTCAAAGGTAGCTTCCATGGTGGAGCCGATGACATATTCACCAGATCTGCATACCAAGTCCTGCGTGGCCACGCAGGAGCTATCAAGATCACCGACGCCCTCTCCTGATTGATCCTGGCTACCAGCCTGGGGATGAGAGGAAACGGCGGGAATACATAAGCTAGTTTGAAGGTCCAAGGTGCTACTAGTGCATCCACTAGAGCCGCCTTGGGATCCCTGGATCTGGACCCGTAGCAAGGAACTTTGAAGTTCTGACGAGAGGCCATCAGATCCATGTCTGGAATGCCCCACAGTTGAGTGATTTGGGCAAAGATTTCCGGATGGAGTTCCCACTCCCCCGGATGCAATGTCTGACGACTCAGAAAATCCGCTTCTCAATTTTCCACTCCTGGGATGTGGATTGCAGACAGGTGGCAGGAGTGAGACTCCGCCCATTGAATGATTTTGGTCACTTCTTCCATCGCCAGGGAACTCCTTGTTCCCCCCTGATGGTTGATGTACGCAACAGTTGTCATGTTGTCTGATTGAAACCGTATGAACTTGGCCCTCGCTAGCTGAGGCCAAGCCTTGAGAGCATTGAATATCGCTCTCAGTTCCAGAATATTTATCGGTAGAAGAGATTCTTCCCGAGACCAAAGACCCAGAGCTTTCAGGGATCCCCAGACCGCGCCCCAGCCCATCAGACTGGCGTCGGTCGTGACAATGACCCACTCTGGTCTGCGGAAGGTCATCCCTTGTGACAGGTTGTCCAGGGACAGCCACCAACGGAGTGAGTCTCTGGTCCTCTGATTTACTTGTATCCTCGGAGACAAGTCTGTATAGTCCCCATTCCACTGACTGAGCATGCACAGTTGTAATGGTCTTAGATGAATGCGCGCAAAAGGAACTATGTCCATTGCCGCTACCATCAAACCTATCACTTCCATGCACTGCGCTATGGAAGGAAGAGGAACGGAATGAAGTATCCGACAAGAGTCTAGAAGTTTTGTTTTTCTGGCCTCTGTCAGAAAAATCCTCATTTCTAAGGAATCTATTATTGTTCCCAAGAAGGGAACCCTTGTTGACGGAGATAGAGAACTCTTTTCCACGTTCACTTTCCATCCGTGAGATCTGAGAAAGGCCAGGACGATGTCCGTGTGAGCCTTTGCTTGAGGAAGGGACGACGCTTGAATCAGAATGTCGTCCAAGTAAGGTACTACAGCAATGCCCCTTGGTCTTAGCACAGCTAGAAGGGACCCTAGTACCTTTGTGAAAATCCTTGGAGCAGTGGCTAATCCGAAAGGAAGCGCCACGAACTGGTAATGCTTGTCCAGGAATGCGAACCTTAGGAACCGATGATGTTCCTTGTGGATAGGAATATGTAGATACGCATCCTTTAAATCCACCATGGTCATGAATTGACCTTCCTGGATGGAAGGAAGAATTGTTCGAATGGTTTCCATCTTGAACGATGGAACCTTGAGAAACTTGTTTAAGATCTTGAGATCTAAGATTGGTCTGAACGTTCCCTCTTTTTTGGGAACTATGAACAGATTGGAGTAGAACCCCATCCCTTGTTCTCCTAATGGAACAGGATGAATCACTCCCATTGTTAACAGGTCTTCTACACAATGTAAGAATGCCTGTCTTTTTATGTGGTCTGAAGACAACTGAGACCTGTGGAACCTCCCCCTTGGGGGAAGCCCCTTGAATTCCAGAAGATAACCTTGGGAGACTATTTCTAGTGTCCAAGGATCCAGAACATCTCTTGCCCAAGCCTGAGCGAAGAGAGAGAGTCTGCCCCCCACCAGATCCGGTCCCGGATCGGGGGCCAACATTTCATGCTGTCTTGGTAGCAGTGGCAGGTTTCTTGGCCTGCTTTCCCTTGTTCCAGCCTTGCATTGGTCTCCAAGCTTGCTTGGCTTGAGAAGTATTACCCTCTTGCTTAGAGGACGTAGCACTTTGGGCTGGTCCGTTTCTACGAAAGGGACGAAAATTAGGTTTATTTTTGGCCTTGAAAGGCCGATCCTGAGGAAGGGCATGGCCCTTACCCCCAGTGATATCAGAGATAATCTCTTTCAAGTCAGGGCCAAACAGCGTTTTCCCCTTGAAAGGAATGTTAAGTAGCTTGTTCTTGGAAGACGCATCAGCTGACCAAGATTTCAACCAAAGCGCTCTGCGCGCCACAATAGCAAACCCAGAATTCTTAGCCGCTAACCTAGCCAATTGCAAAGTGGCGTCTAGGGTGAAAGAATTAGCCAATTTGAGAGCATTGATTCTGTCCATAATCTCCTCATAAGGAGGAGAATCACTATCGACCGCCTTTACCAGCTCATCGAACCAGAAACATGCGGCTGTAGCGACAGGGACAATGCATGAAATTGGTTGTAGAAGGTAACCCTGCTGAACAAACATCTTTTTAAGTAAACCATCTAATTTTTTATCCATAGGATCTTTGAAAGCACAACTATCTTCTATGGGTATAGTGGTGCGTTTGTTTAAAGTGGAAACCGCTCCCTCGACCTTGGGGACTGTCTGCCATAAGTCCTTTCTGGGGTCGACCATAGGAAACAATTTTTTAAATATGGGGGGAGGGACGAAAGGAATACCGGGCCTTTCCCATTCTTTATTTACAATGTCCGCCACCCGCTTGGGTATAGGAAAAGCTTCTGGGAGCCCCGGGACCTCTAGGAACTTGTCCATTTTACATAGCTTCTCTGGGATGACCAAATTGTCACAATCATCCAGAGTGGATAATACCTCCTTAAGCAGAGCGCGGAGATGTTCCAACTTAAATTTAAACGTAATCACATCAGGTTCAGCTTGTTGAGAAATGTTCCCTGAATCTGTAATTTCTCCCTCAGACAAAACCTCCCTGGCCCCATCAGACTGGTTTAGGGGCCCTTCAGAACCATTATTATCAGCGTCGTCATGCTCTTCAGTATCTAAAACAGAGCAGTCGCGCTTTCGCTGATAAGTGTGCATTTTGGCTAAAATGTTTTTGACAGAATTATCCATTACAGCCGTTAATTGTTGCATAGTAAGGAGTATTGGCGCGCTAGATGTACTAGGGGCCTCCTGAGTGGGCAAGACTCGTGTAGACGAAGGAGGGAATGATGCAGTACCATGCTTACTCCCCTCACTTGAGGAATCATCTTGGGCATCATTGTCATTGTCACATAAATCACATTTATTTAAATGAGAAGGAACTCTGGCTTCCCCACATTCAGAACACAGTCTATCTGGTAGTTCAGACATGTTAAACAGGCATAAACTTGATAACAAAGTACAAAAAACGTTTTAAAATAAAACCGTTACTGTCACTTTAAATTTTAAACTGAACACACTTTATTACTGCAATTGCGAAAAAATATGAAGGAATTGTTCAAAATTCACCAAAATTTCACCACAGTGTCTTAAAGCCTTAAAAGTATTGCACACCAAATTTGGAAGCTTTAACCCTTAAAATAACGGAACCGGAGCCGTTTTTAACTTTAACCCCTTTACAGTCCCTGGTATCTGCTTTGCTGAGACCCAACCAAGCCCAAAGGGGAATACGATACCAAATGACGCCTTCAGAAAGTCTTTTCTATGTATCAGAGCTCCTCACACATGCGACTGCATGTCATGCCTCTCAAAAACAAGTGCGCAACACCGGCGCGAAAATGAGGCTCTGCCTATGATTTGGGAAAGCCCCTAAAGAATAAGGTGTCTAAAATAGAATAAATGATTCCTCAAGGCTAAATATGTGTTAATAATGAATCGATTTAGCCCAGAAAAAGTCTACAGTCTTAATAAGCCCTTGTGAAGCCCTTATTTACTATCTTAATAAACATGGCTTACCGGATCCCATAGGGAAAATGACAGCTTCCAGCATTACATCGTCTTGTTAGAATGTGTCATACCTCAAGCAGCAAGAGACTGCTCACTGTTCCCCCAACTGAAGTTAATTCCTCTCAACAGTCCTGTGTGGAACAGCCATGGATTTTAGTAACGGTTGCTAAAATCATTTTCCTCATACAAACAGAAATCTTCATCTCTTTTCTGTTTCTGAGTAAATAGTACATACCAGCACTATTTTAAAATAACAAACTCTTGATTGAATAATAAAAACTACAGTTAAACACTAAAAAACTCTAAGCCATCTCCGTGGAGATGTTGCCTGTACAACGGCAAAGAGAATGACTGGGGTAGGCGGAGCCTAGGAGGGATCATGTGACCAGCTTTGCTGGGCTCTTTGCCATTTCCTGTTGGGGAAGAGAATATCCCACAAGTAAGGATGACGCCGTGGACCGGACACACCTATGTTGGAGAAAATAAGAAGGCTGATGCCCTATCCAGACAAATTATAGACCCCATGATACCTCTCATTGAAGCACCTCTAATACCAGCAGATAAGATTTTAGGCCTCACTACAGAACAGACTGCTCACTTCAAGTCCGAACAATTATCTGACATTCAAAAACCCCTTCATAATCTCACCTTACATGATGACGGACTCTACTATTACCAAGAACGAGTTTATGTACCCCCTTCACTCAGAACAACTGTACTCAATACCTTACATGATTCCCATTTGGTGGGACATCTGGGTATAAACAAGACCCAAGAATTGGTACAAAGGTTCTTCTGGTGGCCAAGTCTCCTCCCGGACACAGCTAAATATGTTCAAACCTGTAAAACTTGTACTACAACCAAGACTGGGAAATCCTCTCCGTTCGGACAATTGATACCATTACCAACTCCACACCGGCCATGGACCGATATAGCTATGGATTTCATTGTTGATCTCCCTGAATCAGAGAAATGTAATACCATACTCGTTGTAGTGGATCTATTCAGCAAGATGGCTCATTTCCTTCCTTACCATAAATTACCTACCACTACAGACACCGTAACCCTAATGTTCAACCATATCTTCAAATTACATGGACTTCCAAATACTATAACATCTGACAGGGGTACACAGTTCACCAGTAAATTCTGGAAACAGCTTTGCCAGTCACTCAATATTACCAGACGTCTCAGCACCTCTTTCCATCCTCAAACTAATGGACAAACTGAGAGGACAAATCAATGGTTGGAACAATACTTAAGATGTTTTGTCTCTGCGAGACAGGATAATTGGGTTCCACTCCTGCCCTATGCCGAATTCGCTTTTAATAACTCAGTTCATACCTCCACAAAGTCAACCCCATTCTACATCAACTACGGTTTTCATCCTACCTTCGAATGGGATTCCTCATCCACTACTATGTCCCCCGTATTGAATGATCTACTTAATACCATATCTGACACATTTACTTTGGTGAAACAGAACATCAACATAGCAAAATCTAGATATAAACTTCAATATGATAAAAAGAGGGTACCATCTCCAACCTATGCTATCGGGGATTATGTCTGGTTATCAACACGTAACCTGCATCTACCAGTACCCTCTAGGAAATTGACTTCCAAGTTTGTTGGACCATTCCCTGTTGTTAAAGTTGTCAACTCCAATGCAGTCACTCTTGGATTACCTCCATCTATGAAATCTCACCCCACATTCCATGTCTCCCTCTTGAAGCCTTATAGACATCTACGGCAACATTCTCCTTTGAAACCGATCATCCCTATTCTGCCGGATCCTTCCTTAGAATATGAGGTTCAAGATGTGCTGGATTCCCGACGAGTACTTGGTAGGCTACAATATCTAGTTCACTGGAAGGGATACCCATCCTCTGAGGACTCTTGGGAACCGGCTGCCAACCTCTCTGCCCAGAGATTGGTGACTCGGTTCCATAATAGGCATCCTGATCGTCCCTCACCTGATCCTCGGTGTTGATCCTTGGGGGGGGGGATCCTGTCATATTTCATATGTCTGCCTACTTCACCTAAACAGTTAAGTACCGCACTCTTCACTTTTGACTCTGACAACACCTTTAGAAAATCTATAAAAGACCTCTACATCATGCAATCACTGCTTGGAAATTTCTTCTCATGCTGTATCTCTGACAGCCACTCTACGCTACAAGCTTACAACTTACGCTGTATCTCTGACAGCCACTCTACGCTTCAAGCTTGCTACTCATGCTGTATCTCAAACAGCCACTCTACGATACAAGCTTGCTACTCAGCTGCACTCCAATTACAGCTCCTTGCTCTTCGGACCTAGCGGTGACGTCACACGCCGACATTCGCGGCCGCGCCGACACAGTCTCCTCTCTGCTCAGTAACGAGAAGCAGCACCTCTCGCCTAAAGTTTTCTCTAGATCTAATTACACCAGAAATAACTCCGGAGCGTCTCTGTACAGACTAACGTAAGTTATCTTACTCTTACCTACAAAATAGTATTTACATGATCATGTTCTATCGTTCCAAATTCAATCAAAACAATTACTAGTCAAACTCTGATTAACAGACAGCAGTTAAACCGCTCAGCACTGCTACTATTTATTCAGACAAACCTAAAGTATTAAATCGTTAATTCACTTCTTAACTAAAGTCTATACTGTACTATAGATATTTAAGTACAAAGTCTGTATTCCAAAATTTATGTACATATTGGAATTGATATCATAATTAACCAGGTGAACATGACAAATACTGAGCTGGACATAAAGTTCAAATATCTCAGCAATTTGTACTGTAGAACCTAATATCAAACTTAAGTGTATTGGCTCACTGCAACCCTGTTGCGCCCATTACTATTTGTAGTTTGCCACATACACTTAAAACAAAACCACTAGGCTGCAGTTGTGGTCCTCATATTAATTATACCTTTTTCTGACTTACAGAAAAAATCTGATAATAACCTGACACCTTCTGACCTCTCCTCTGTCTAGAGTAAACAACAAACAGGTTAGATGTTTGGCGAAAATCTTTAGTAGCCTGTAAGTAAAACTTCAAGGCACGGACTACGTCTAGATTATGCAAAAGACGTTCCTTCTTTGAAGAAGGATTAGGACATAATGATGGAACAACAATCTCTTGATTGATATTCTTGTTAGAAACCACCTTAGGTAAAAACCCAGGTTTTGTACGCAGAAAAACTTTATCTGAATGAAAGATCAGATAAGGAGAATCACAATGTAAGGCAGATAACTCCGAGACTCTTCGAGCCGAGGAAATAGCCATCAGAAAATGAACTTTCCATGATAGAAGTTTGATATCAATAGAATGAAGGGGTTCAAACGGAACCCCTTGAAGAACTTTAAGAACCAAGTTTAAGCTCCATGGAGGAGCAACAGGTCTAAACACAGGCTTAATTCTAACTAAAGCCTGACAAAATGCCTGAACGTCTGGAACTTCTGCCAGACGCTTGTGTAAAAGAATAGACAGAAGCAGAAATCTGTCCCTTTAAAGAACTAGCTGATAGTCCTTTGTCCAAACCCTCTTGGAGGAAGGACAATATCCTAGGAATCCTAACCCTACTCCATGAGTAATTCTTGGATTCACACCAATGAAGATATTTACGCCATATCTTGTGACAGGCTTTCGTGCCTGTATTAAGGTATCAATTACTGACTCGGAGAAGCCACGCTTTGATAGGATCAAGCGTTCAATCTCCATGCAGTCAGTCTCAGAGAAAGCAGATTCGGATGATTGAAAGGACCTTGTATTAGAAGGTCTTGTCTCAGAGGCAGAGTCCATGGTGGAAAGGATGACATGTCCACTAGGTCTGCATACCAGGTCCTGCGTGGCCACGCAGGCGCTATCAATATCACCAATGCTCTCTCCTGTTTGATCTTGGCAATCAGACGAGGGAGCAGAGGAAACGGTGGAAACACATAAGCCAGGTTGAAGAACCAAGGCGCTGCTAGAGCATCTATCAGTGCCGCTTCTGGGTCCCTGGACCTGGATCCGTAACAAGGAAGCTTGGCGTTCTGGCGAGACGCCATGAGATCCAATTCTGGTTTGCCCCAACGGAGAACCAATTGAGCAAACACATCCGGATGGAGTTCCCACTCCCCCGGATGAAAAGTCTGACGACTTAGAAAATCCGCCTCCCAGTTCTCTACACCTGGGATATGGATCGCTGACAGGTGGCAAGAGTGAGTCTCTGCCCAGCGAATTATCTTGGAGACTTCTGACATCGCTAGGGAACTCCTGGTTCCCCCTTGATGGTTGATGTAAGCCACAGTCGTGATGTAGTCCGACTGAAATCTGATGAACCTCAGTGTTGCTAACTGAGGCCAAGCTAGAAGAGCATTGAATATTGCTCTTAACTCCAGAATATTTATTGGGAGGAGTCTCTCCTCCTGAGTCCATGAACCCTGAGCCTTCAGGGAGTTCCAGACTGCACCCCAACCTAGAAGGCTGGCATCTGTTGTTACAATTGTCCAATCTGGTCTGCGAAAGGTCATACCCTTGGACAGATGGGCCCGAGATAACCACCAGAGAAGAGAATCTCTGGTTTCCTGATCCAGATTTAGTAGAGGGGACAAATCTGTGTAATCCCCATTCCACTGACTGAGCATGCATAATTGCAGCGGTCTGAGATGCAGGCGCGCGAATGGCACTATGTCCATCACCGCTACCATTAAGCCGATTACTTCCATGCACTGAGCATTTCTACAGAATCTATAATAGTCCCTAGGAAGGAAACCCTTGTGAGAGGAGATAGAGAACTCTTTTCTCCGTTCACTTTCCACCCATGCGACCTCAGGAATGCCAGAACTATCTCTGTATGAGATTTGGCAATTTGAAAGCTTGACGCCTGTATCAGGATGTCGTCCAGGTAAGGAGCCACCGCTATGCCTCGCGGTCTTAGAACCGCCAGAGGAGAGCCCAGAACCTTTGTAAAAGTTCTTGGGGCTGTAGCCAACCCGAATGGAAGAGCTACAAATTGGTAATGCCTGTCTAGAAAGGCAAACCACAGGAACTGATGATGATTCTTGTGAATCGGAATGTGAAGGTAGGCATCCTTTAAGTCCACTGTGGTCATGTACTGACCCTCTTGGATCATGGGTAAAATGGTTCGAATAGTTTCCATCTTGAATGACGTAACTCTGAGGAATTTGTTTAAGATCTTTAAATCCAAAATTGGTCTGAAGGTTCCCTCTTTTTTGGGAACCACAAACAGATTTGAATAAAACCCCTGTCCTTGTTCTGACCGTACGCAGCTTAGGAATGCCTCTTTCTTTATCTGGTTTGCAGATAATCTTGAAAGGTGAAATCTCCCTTGTGGAGGAGAAGCTTTGAAGTCCAGAAGATATCCCTGAGATATGATCTCCAACGTCCAGGGATCCTGAACATCTCTTGCCCATGCCTGGGCGAAGAGAGAGAGTCTGCCCCCTACTAGATCCGTTGTCGGATAGGGGGCCGCTCCTTCATGCTGTCTTAGAGGCAGCAGCAGGCTTTCTGGCCTGCTTGCCCTTGTTCCAGGACTGGTTAGGTTTCCAGGCCTGCTTGGATTGAGCAAAAGTTCCCTCTTGTTTTGAAGCAGAGGAAGTTGATGCTGCACCTGCCTTGAAATTTCGAAAGGCACGAAAATTAGACTGTTTGGCCTTTGATTTGGCCCTGTCCTGAGGAAGGGTATGACCCTTACCTCCAGTAATGTCAGCAATAATTTCTTTCAAACCAGGCCCGAATAAGGTCTGCCCCTTGAAAGGAATGTTGAGTAATTTAGACTTTGAAGTCACATCAGCTGACCAGGATTTGAGCCATAGCGCCCTACGCGCCTGGATGGCGAATCCGGAATTCTTAGCCGTTAGTTTAGTCAAATGAACAATGGCATCAGAAACAAATGAGTTAGCTAGCTTAAGAGTTCTAAGCTTGTCAACAATTTCAGTCAATGGAGCTGTATGGATGGCCTCTTCCAGGGCCTCAAACCAGAATGCCGCCACAGCAGTGACAGGCGCAATGCATGCAAGGGGCTGTAAAATAAAACCTTGTTGAATAAACATTTTCTTAAGGTAACCCTCTAATTTTTTATCCATTGGATCTGAAAAAGCACAACTGTCCTTAACTGGGATAGTGGTACGCTTTGCTAAAGTAGAAACTGCTCCCTCCACCTTAGGGACTGTCTGCCATAAGTCCCGTGTAGTGGCATCTATTGGAAAAAATGTTCTAAATATAGGAGGTGGGGAAAAGGGCACACCGGGCCTATCCCACTCCTTACTAATAATTTCTGTAAGCCTTTTAGGTATTGGAAAAACATCAGTACTCACCGGCACTGCATAGTATTTATCCAGCCTACACAATTTCTCTGGCACTGCAATTGTGTCACAGTCATTCAGAGCAGCTAATACCTCCCCAAGCAATACACGGAGGTTCTCAAGCTTAAATTTAAAATTAGAAATCTCTGAATCAGGTCTCCCCGATTCAGAGACGTCACCCACAGACTGAAGCTCTCCGTCCTCAGGTTCTGCATATTGTGACGCAGTATCAGACATGGCTCTTACAGTATCTACGCGCTCTGTATCTCGTCTAACCCCAGAGCTATCGCGCTTGCCTCTCAATTCAGGCAATCTGGATAATACCTCTGACAGGGTATTATTCATGATTGCAGCCATGTCCTGCAAAGTAATCGCTATGGGCGTCCCTGATGTACTTGGCGCCATATTAGCGTGCGTCCCTTGAGCGGGAGGCGAAGGGTCCGACAAGTGGGGGGAGTTAGTCGGCATAACTTCCCCCTCGACAGACCCCTCTGGTGACAATTCTTGTATAGATAAAGACTGATCTTTACTGTTTAAGGTGAAATCAATACATTTAGTACACATTCTCCTATGGGGCTCCACCATGGCTTTTAAACATAATGATCAAGTATCCTCTGTTTCAGACATGTTTGTACAGACTAGCAATGAGACTAGCAAGCTTGGAAAACACTTTAAAGCAAGTTAACAAGCAATATAAAAAACGTTACTGTGCCTTTAAGAGAAACAAATTTTGACAAAATTTGAAATAACAGTGAAAAAAGGCAGTTACACTAACGAAATTTTTACAGTGTATGTAACAAGTCAGCAGAGCATTGCACCCACTTGCAAATGGATGATTAACCCCTTAATACCAAAAACGGAATAATAAATGACAAAAACGTTTTTTAAACACAGTCACAACAACTGCTACAGTCTACTGTGGTTGTTACCCTCCTCAAACACGACTTTGAAGCCTTTTGAGCCCTTCAGAGATCATGCAGAAGGAAGCAGAGTGTCTCAGTCTGTAATTCTAGCTGCACAGAAATAGGCCCCTCCCACACATATTACAACAGTGGAAAGCCTCAGGAAACTGTTTCTAGGCAAAAATCAAGCCAGCCATGTGGAAAAAAACTAGGCCCCAATAAGTTTTGTCACCAAACATATATAAAAACGATTAACATGCCAGCAAACGTTTTATATTACACCTTTATAAGAGTATGTATCTCTGTTAATAAACCTGATACCAGTCGCTATCACTGCATTTAAGGCTTAACTTACATTAATCCGGTATCAGCAGCATTTTTCTAGCAAATTCCATCCCTAGAAATATGTTAACTGCACATACCTTATTGCAGGAAAACCTGCACGCCATTCCCCCTCTGAAGTTACCTCACTCCTCAGAATATGTGAGAACGGCAGTGGATCTTAGTTACTTCTGCTAAGATCATAGAAATCACAGGCTTCTTCTAATGCTGCCTGAGATGAAACAGTACACTCCGGTACCATTTAAAAATAACAAACTTTTGATTGAAGTTAAAAAACTAACTATAAACACACCACTCTCCTCTTACTACGTCCATCTTTGTTGAGAGTTGCAAGAGAATGACTGGATATGGCAGTGAGGGGAGGAGCTATATAGCAGCTCCGCTGTGGGTGATCCTCTTGCAACTTCCTGTTGGGAAGGGGAATATCCCACAAGTAATGGATGATCCGTGGAATGGATACACTTAACAAGAGAAATAAAGGCACACAAATAAAGGCACAGCTTTAGACACCATTCTACTTCCACAATGTGCAAATACACAGTGTTATGGCTCCGGTTCTATCATTCACATTATTATTTTCTTACATAAAAATGAACAAACAAAATAAATGAAACCATAATTGATACTAGCTATGGTGTAATAAAAAAGCGTTCCCGAGAGGTACCAGACTAGGCCTCTGACCAGGTTTCTTCATGTCTGGTTTAAATGTCCTCTGCTTCAGGGTAGTGTGGCGGACATCTGTATCTGTAATATGCTGAGATTCTGACTGCAAGGGGTTTACATCTGCCTCTCTCAAGACTTCATCGGACTCCAGTCCAAGCAGAATATCTTTCCAAGTGCCAGCGGCGACCAAGCTGTGTTTGCTTTCACTCAGTTCCTTATTGCACTTTGTGTTTGGCTGCAGCAGATTATTAAGCACTCGCTTATGGAGTGTTATATTCCTTGATTGACTCAAAGACTTCATTTTTGAGTTGCTAGAAGACTTTGCTGTTGTAGTGTGAGTCACCACTTTAGGTAAAGTGTTCCTGGCTGACCTAAAGAGGGAAGAAATACAACATGACGCAATGTGATTTATTAATTTATACAAAGTTTAAACACACTATTGAGTAAAACTTTTAATTTTCAAACAGAATACTATCCGACTGAAGAACCGAACATTTAGCACGAGACACTGCCTTCACCTTTAAAGGAATATTAAAGGGACAGTCTAGTAAAAAATAAACTTTCAAGATTCAGATAGGGTATGTCATATTAAACAACTTTCCAATTTCTCTTGATATTCTTAGTTGAAAGCTAAACCTAGGTAGTCTCATATAGTAATTAACTAGCCCTTGAAGGCCACCTCTTACCTGAATGCAGTTTTTCACAACTAGAGGGCGTTAGTTCATGTGTTCCATATAGATAAAATTGTGCTCATGCCCATGGAGTTACCTAGGAGTCAGCACTGATTGGCTAAAATGTATGTCTGTCATAAGAACTAAAATAAGGGGACAGTCTGCAGAGGCTTAGATACAAGGTAATTACAGATGTACAAAGTGTATTAATATAACCGTGTTGGTTATGCAAAACTGGGGAATGGGTAATAAAGGGATTATCTATCAAAAATGTGTGTTTTATCTGAGTCATGCAAGGAAAAAAATTGGGTTTCATGTCCCTTTAACTGTTTAAACGTATACATAGATATATTATTGGAAGTATTTTCTGACCAGCAGCTGGATTAAATATGAAAATTTAATATTTTTATGTAGTCAAACATGGATACAAATAAAGCTGTACTCTCTGCAAATAATTGCAGAACCTAAGCCTTCGCTGACATTTTAACAGAGTGCAAAGTAAGTTACAGCGCATCTTTATTAACTGATAAATTAAACTCCATCTAAAATATCAGTAACATTCCGGATTTGAATTTAAAAAGGGGAGAGTTTCCCATCCCTTTAACGTGAGATCTGATGATCATATGTAGAGACATAATCAGTCGTGCAAAAAACCTACCGGTGGTGTTCAATAGCTTTTGGTAGAAGAGCATTTTGATAATGCATTGCTTTTACTGTAGAAACTGCTGGGAGAGAGAGAGTTTCTCTTTCTTGGTCCTGGGCACCCTCCATCTCTTTATTGTTGCCACTGCAGTCAGCACCACTCAATGAAGATGAATTGCAGAAGTGACTCCCTTTGGCTTTGAATGCCATGCAGGTCTCATGATTCCCTAGTTAAGACGCACATAATACAATTAACAATGGATCATACTGATGATGTGAACTAAACATATAGGCCCTAATTCAAGTGGTTTACATTTTTTATAGCACAAACTCACAGCTTTAGAATTGACATTATGTTATCCAGATGGAAAAAGCACCAAGTTTAACTCACAGGCACGGACAAAGAACGCCAACGCCTCAAATAGAATCAAAAGAAAAAGTCCAGCCAAGAATTCATAAAAAAAAGGACCTTTGTCTATTTGGGGCCTTAAAAACACAGACAATTCAAGCCACTACCTGGCCCTTAAAGGGATATGAAACCCAACAGTTTTATTTCATGATTCAAATAGAGAATACAATTTTAAACAATGTACTTCTATTATCTAATTTGCTTTGTTCATTAGATATCCTTTGTTGAAGAAATAGCAATGCACATGGGTGAGCCAATCACACGAGGCATCTATGTGCAGCCACCAATCAGCAGCTACTGAGCCTATCTAGATATGCTTTTCAGCAAATAATATCAAGAGAATGAAGCAAATTAGATAATAGAAGTAAATCAGAAAGTTGTTTAAAATGGCATGCTCTGTCTAAATCATGAAAGAAAATGTTTTGGGTTTCGTGTCCCTTTAAAGGGATATGAAACCCAACAGTTTTATTTCATGATTTCAGATAGATCACGCAATTTTGCAACTTTCTAATTTACTTCTATTAGCAAATTTTCTTTGTTTTCTTGGTATTTTTTGTTGAAAAGTGGGGAGTTAAGCGCAGGAGCGTGCACGTGTCTGGAGCCCTATATGGCAGCAGGTTTGTAAGAATGTTATCTATTTACAAGAGCACTATTTCCTGCCATGAAGTGCTACAGATGCCTACCTAGGTATCTCTTCAACAAAGAATACCATGGGAACAAAGCAAATTTGATAATAAAAGTACATTGGAAACTTTTTAAAATTGTATTCTCTGTATGAATCACAAAATAAATCCCTTTAATCATGTCTAAGAACGTTACACCATGTCTAAACAGTGCCACCTAGTGGACACATCTTAATATTACAAGCTGAAAAGATAATTATAAACAATTTAAAACATGTCTATAAAATGTGCAGTGTGAGTGCAAAAATAGCAAACAGAATTATACATAGATGAATAAAGATCCTTTATATGAGATCTTTGGCTGGACTTTTTTTTTTGATCCGGATGTTTGACCAAATATAGTAAAAAAATCATTATCAATTTGTATCAAAATGAATTCAATGGCTTAAATTTGCCTGTTAAACTGTGCGTAGGCAAATCCTTTTGTTCACTGGATTACACAGCTCCTTGTACATCATCTGCTGGATTCTGCCCAATGAATTCATTCTTAATAGGCAGCATTTAATCACAGGGCCTGAAACTGTGAGTTAAAAGTTGTTCAAATATAACCTGTGTCAGGTCCCAAAGAACTTACCTGGGTGTGTTATGGGTCTCGCTAAGAAAAGGTACAAGGTTAGCCTGGTTAAAGGGACAGTAAAGTCATAATTAGACATTCTTGATGTAGACAGAGCATAACATTTTAAACAACTTTCCAATTTACTTCTATTATTTTATTTGCTTCCTTCTCTTGTTATCTTTTGCTGAAAGGTTTATCTAGGTAAGCTCAGGAGCAGCAAAGAACCTAGGTTCTAGCTGCTGATTGGTGGCTGCATATATATACTGATTGTTATTGGCTCACCCATGTGTTCAGTTAGAAACCAGTAGTGCATTGCTGCTCCTTCAACAAATGATACCAAGAGAATTAAGCAAATTTGATAATAGAAGTAAACTGGAAAGTTGATTAGAATGGCATGTTCTACCTAAATCATGAGAGAACATTGCTGGGTTTCATGTCCCTTTAATGCTTTAAGGTTGCCTGTCTGGTGTCTGAGGTGAGTGCTACTGTGGAAGCCGGGTGCACTAAAGTTAGCGCAGTGGATGCTCATAATGGCATTAATTATGGCTCTGATTGTGTGACCTGCTCTAAGGACAGCAGTTTTGTAATGTCAGAATTAGTGCAAAAAGCAAGTTTTAAAAGGCCTATGAATGAGTAATTCTGTGCTTGGTTATTCAGTTGCGAAGTTGCTCTTCCTCCTATTTCGGTTTAGTCTGCGCTGCTTAGACCTTGGCGTGATATCTGGATTTCGCTATCCGCCTGTCCCTTGGAACTGTTCCCATTTATTCATTTAGTTATTGGGCATCATTCTCTTTGTTTAATGAAGTTACACTGTCATTAATAGTCTATACTACCTACAATCTTGTTTTATCTCTACCAGAGCTTATCTAACTGATCTTGTACATTCCTTACCTGGCACGTGTAGGCTACTGTGATCAGGTAGACTAGCTTTATGAGACGTTGCAGCTTTGGTTGTGCATGCTGGAGTTGAACCACTTGTTTTCTTTGATGACAGAAGGAGATTGGGGTCCATAGGCTCACAGGGTAAAAACATAGATTTCTTGTCTGGATGTATTTCTTTACCACCAAGACTCCGTATACAGCTACAGAACAAAAGAATGTGACATTAGAGCAGCAGGTGTATCATAAAGTTGTGTCTCAACAGGAAGAGGTTTCATGTTCTAATGTTTTCATTGTAAAAGTTTGAAATTAGGGACCAAGAGTTGCATCTAGTAAGATACTGGGGAAATTATGAGATGGGGCAGATGTATCTTACATATAAACTGTGCAGCTAATATATGTGTAACTGATATATAATATGTCACAATAAGGAACTCTACGCTTGTTTAGGGAGGCGCAATGCAAATATATGTGTAACTGATATATAATATGTCACAATAAGGAACACTACGCTTGTTTAGGGAGGCGCAAGGCAAATATATGTGAGAGGAGCCAGGAGAGAGCTTTTATACTTCATCCCTTTCAAACAATCTGCACATGCTTTTCAGATTCAAGGTCATTTCAGTCCATTAGATACACGGTTTTCTAATGTTTTTCCACTATGCAATGTGTAAAGTCACATCATTTGTGCTAATAGAAAGGAGCATTCCAATACATCAGAAAACGTGTGTCCCAACGGTTGTCTCATGATTTTTAAATGTAATTTAACTACCCCAAAAATTAAAAACCGAGGTTGGCTTTTATTAGAACTGCATAGCTCAGCGGTTTCAATGTTGCATCTTGCACAGGCTCAGTTTATAGGTTTCCTGTAATCAGCAAGCGCTATCCAGGGTGCTGAAGCAAAAATGGTCCAGCTCCTAAGCTTACATTCCTGCTTTTCAAATAAAGATACCAAAAGAACGAAGAAAAAATGATAATAGGAGTTAATTAGAAAGTTGCTTAAAATTGCCTGCTCTATCTGAATCATGAAAAAAAAAAAAAAGGGTTTCATATCCCTTTAAATTACACAGGACTGATCCGCCTCAGGTGACTGACAACCCCTGCTCTTGCGCAACTGATTGCTCGAGAGCGGAGGCTGTACAGCATTTGTTGTGCAATAGAAAATGCAGGCTGTTGATGCTGCCTTGCTCCCTTGCAGGCTTGGGTGATCAAGTTCCTTGTCTGGGAACCATGTCTATTTTCATATTAAAAAATTAATCAATAAAACCTGCCTGCCATTGAGAGACACAATGCCATATACTACTTAGAAAAAATGCACACTGGGTAATAAGTGCAATATATTGCTCTCTGAGCAATTGCAGTGTTTGAATGCAGGAGCACGTTGTATATGTACATATGCTCTGTGCACAGTTAAAGCTTTCACTGAAACAGTCAATGTTTACTAGAAGCATTTTTGCCAACACACCTATGTATTGGAAAAATGCTACTTTCAAAACTAAAATGCATTCATGCACGTTTCAGTTTTGAGTTTTATCTCAATTTAAATAGCCAATCTGGGAGTGTAACAATGTATAGTTCTGCTTATTTTTTAATAACATTGTGCTGATTTTCAGACTCCTAACCAAGCCCCAAAGTTTTAGATGTAGACCTAGGTTTACAGATTTCTGCTGCTACTGTTTGTGTAATCAGTCTTTTCATATGCTCTTTCTGCTTTCCTTGACCCTTTTATTGGGTGTCCCAGCCTAACCTCATCAACAGTGCTAAATTGGGAGCTTCTAAGAAAGTTTTAAAAAGATTTTATACTGGATTTTGGGATCAGTATCTGTGCATATTCTTCTTTACAGTATTACCTAAAAATTGGTGTACACTGTCCCTTTAACCCTTCAGTTGCCCTAACCGGACGAGTTCAATTTTAGTCTCATGTGGTTTACTTTAAACTTGTACTATGCGCACAAGTTAATGCCAGTGCGGTATTTTATTATTGCGCTCGCTAGCGTTGGAATGCCACTTGTAATCTAGCGCTTAGAAAGTTGAGGATTCCACCCTAATTAAGGCCTGATCTAACTCACTAGTAAGAAATAAACTTTATAGTAGTGTATTTTGCTTTTTTAAATTGGCCCTAGAGCTTTTCTATCTGCAGCCAATTTAGAGCATAGTAACAAGAGGACGATATGCAGGGTTTTGTTTTTTTGCTTGAAACTTTAAATTGCTCATTTTTAAAAGTAAAGCAAAACATTTATGACTCCAGTCTTCCTTTAATGGAACTGCGGTAAAAGTACTGCAAAAGGTATTAGCAAAAAATAAATTGTGTTATTGAGAATTAGCGCTGTGGAATCTGTTGGCGCTCTACAAATAGCCGATAATAATAATAATATGCCAAAAATTTTAATAACAATTAACCTTTACCTGGGATATTCTGCTTGATTTTTTTGCAAAGAAGAAACCAAACTGTTCACTAAAAGAAAAATAAGTAAATCAGCAAACTAGTTAAGTAAGGAATTAATTAAATAAAATAAGAACAGGATGTATTTATTTACTTTACAGTGGGTAAAAATATCAGAAAACAAATTCTCACCACATGTTTAAAGGGACACTAAACCCAAATATTTTCTTTAATGATTCGGATAGAGCAGACATTTTTAAGCAACTTTCTAATTTACTCCTATTATCAATTTTTCTTCGTCCTCTTCTTATCTTTATTTGAAAAGCAGGAATCTAAGCTTAGGAGACGGCTAATTTTTGGCTCAGAACCTGGGTAGCACTTGCTCAGTGGTGGCTAAATGTAGCCACTAATCAGCAAGCGCTACTAAGAGGGCTAAACCAAAAATGGGCCGGCCGCCACCTCAGTTTTGAGTCCTGCTTTTTCAAATAAAGATAGCAAGAGAATGAAGAAAAAGTGATAATAGGAGTACATTGGAAAGCTGTTAAAAATTGCCAGCTGTATCTGAATCATGAAAGAAAATATTTGGGTTTAGTATCCCTTTAAATAACAAGGCATACAATAATAGGTGTGTATATTATTCTGCTGTTGAGGAATCTGAGACATTAATAACCCTTTCACTGCTGAGCGATTTCACAACCTAATGCTGAAACAATTTCAGCCTTTTGCACTAACTTTAAAAAATCGCAATCGCGAAAGCGCAATTTTGCATTGCACTCGTAATCTAGCCCATAGTTGGGTGTAAGATTCACTGTGTGAAACAGGATTTAAAATGCATATGAGGAACCCGTCTAGAGACTGGCAGATTGGGGAGGCTGATGTGGATCACTCTAATTAATTTTAAATTGAAGAAATACAGAGTGTAATGTAATTTGTAAACAATACACATAAATCTACAAACTATGACCCACATTTTTTTAGTTATACAGAAACTGTCAAATCATAATTTACGAAATCACAATCCTAAATACACTGCTGTATACAGAATCTATATAAATAAAAAACAAAATACAGTGCAAAGTGTAAATGTAATAAAACTTAATCTGAAGTCTAAAGTAATATAAAATACAAAGCACAAAAGTGTAAATGCATCAGAACTGCCATGTCATGCAGTGTTATATCGCATTGTGCTTGTCTCTCCTTCACATACAGAAATGCAGGGAACACCCTTGAAGTATTGCAACATTGGCCTTTTTAGAATCTTTTCAAGGATCATCTCATCTGAAGAGAGAGCTTTATGTCATCAGGCTCGGAGTGAGAAATTAGACAATGACCGCAGCAAAAGATGAATATTTCCCATTCTGCATTTACCTGGTTTGTTCACTTTATTTTCCCCGCCAGATTCTTGATTACTTCCTTCAATAGATAGATTAGATTGGGAGGTGTACTTGTTGTAAATATGGGTGTTATAAGGACATTCATTCAGTATGTTGCTGAAAGGGAATCCTTGAGCCAGAATATTTTGAAACAAAGGCAGTGGTTTATTCCAGTGGAATCCTAGAGGGGAAAAAGTATATGTTTAGTGAATCATAAAATAAATCTGAGCACTAAAGTGAATCTATTGTCATGTTACATAGATTTTGATGGCAGATAAGAGCCATAAACCCAGCAAGTTCCTAAAAGTATAAACTTATCTAGTTTGTAGGATAGTCTTATGCTTGTCCCAGGCATTCTTAAAGTCCCATAGAGTGTTTGTCATTACCACCTCTTGTGGAAGTTTATTCCATGAGTCAATCACCCTTTCTGTAAAGAAGAGCTTCAGCAAATTACTCTTGAATCTACTTCAGCTTGAGATCATGACCCCTTGAATTTTTATTTTTATGTAAAATACTCACAGCCTCATCTTGACTTAGCCCTTTAATATACTTGAAAGTTGCTATCTCTTTCCCCTCTCTCCTCTAAGCTTTACATATTTAGGTAATTGAGCCTCTCCTAGTCCGTTTTTTTTTTAGACCATTTACCATTTTGGGAGCCCTCCTTTGCACAGATTCCAGTTTGTTTAAATCCTCCTTGAGATATGGCCAAAAAAACTGCACACAACACACACTCAAGATGAGGCCTAACAAATGATCTGTAAAGTGGCATAAGCAATGCAGTAGATATGTCACAGGCCAACAAATATGCACTTGGGAAGTCATTTATGTATGATCCTTGGATATTCCCAAAATGCCAGTCAATGACAAATAATCCTCCCAGAGTGGAAATCGCAACCCCAGCTCACCATACATTAGCAAGTTTGTCACACGGTTATGGGTGCATCCGCTGCGGGAGTAACGTCTTACTCCACTACTCCTCCGGATTTGTGTGCAGCACTTCCTCAGCTCCTGGGTACGTTCCACTCACCGGAAGTTTTTTGTAGAATGTAGAAATAGCGCTAATCTACCGCACTTCACCTGCGAGGCAAATAGCGCACCCGGGCTGCCAACCACGTTAATCTGAAGCTCCCGTAACATAACCCTGAACTCCAACAGAGCATGTCCACAGCCACTCGCACCAGCGTAAGGGTAGTGTGGCTCCTACATGCTCCTCACAGCATTACAGGAAGGCACAGCAGCCATTTGTTCAGACTTAGGAGAATGTATATATACTTTAAATTTGGGAGAGATCTCAGTAGAGGCCATTGAGTGTTCAAGCTGTGTGCCAGTAATCCCGTGGCAGCCTTGAGAAATTAGTTTTCTGTTTAGGATTAGTAATAAGCTTAGTGCATAAATCCCACAGCTGAGGAATACAAAGGGAAACATTTTGTTAGCAAATTTGGCTTTTTTTAGTCCAGGAACACACCCATTCAAAATTCTCTTGTGCAAATCATTGTGCAAAATATAGGAGGGGCAGGTTTCTGAATTTCACAGAATATACTGCAACCTCTCTTTTAATTACAAGCAACATAAATAATCAAAGTACATTGCAAAGTTTTTTCCCTATACATAATTAAACATTTTGGCCTAGATTACAAGTGAAGTGCAAAAATATAAGTGCTATTGTGCATTTACCATGCTTCACCACAATCAATAGTGCTTCTATTTTTTAGCTCATATTACAAGTTCAAAGTTATTTTTTATTGCTTGAGCGATAGTCTAACATTTGCATATCCAATAGCGCAGATGCATTTAATCCCTCACATAAAAGATGCCTATGGGACACACCTAAATAAAAGGGATATGACATATAAATTAAAGGGATATGAAACCCCAAATTTTATTTCATTATTCAGAGTATGCGATTTTAAACAACTTTCCAATTTACTTAGTATCTTTTGTTGAAAAGCAGGGACGTATGGTTAGGAGCCGGACCACTTCTGGAGCACTTTATGGCAGCTGTTTTGCAAGAATGTTATCCATGTGCAAGAGTACTAGATGGCAGCGCTATTTCCTGCTATTGTGCTCCAGACGCCTATCTAGGTAGCTCTTCTCAACACAGAATATCATGGGAAGGGAGAAAATTTGATAATAGAAGTAAATTCAAATCTTTTTTTTTTTTAAATACAATGCTCATCCTGAATCACAAAAGAAAATGTTTGAGTCTCATATCCCTTTAATGCTGGATATTGCTTGGGTGCTAAGCCGAGGGTGGGTAAGTAGTGGAGTTTTTCATATAGATCTGTGCTATACTATTAATAATAATAATGGTTTACCAGGGCCATAAAAAGCACTACATTTTACAGCAATATGTTTGCCAAACTTAGCTCGCCACCTGTAATACAAGTGCAATGAGCGAGCTAATAACTTTGACTTTAATGACCCTCTAAAGATCATTTAACCCTTTGAGTGCTAATGATGGCTCTGAGCCATCACAGAGTTTCTCACTCTGGTGCTAATGACGGCTTTGAGCCGTTACAGAGTTTCTCACTCTGGTGCTAATGACGGCTCAGAGGCGTCATGAGCACTCTCCCAACTTGAGGGAGATCTGGGAGCTCCCACCCGCTCCTACCCCGGCGATCGGGCCTGCATAGTGACAGGCATCACCGGGGCTTCATGTGATACGCAGTGACGCTGCGCGCAATAACGTCACCGCGCAACTTTATTTATACTTAACAATGTTAAGTATAAGAGCAGGGGGCATGCTGCTTAGAAGCCTGAATCTCAGGCATCTAAGCAGCTACAGACCCCCAAGACCCACTGTTGGAAAGATAATCGCCTAACCTTTCCAATAGTGTAAGTCTTGGGAGTCTGAAAAAAAAAGTTAATTAAAAAAAATAAAAAAAATATTTTTTTTAAAATATCCTTAAAAAATCTTAGCACCTAATGTGCTTAGCACTCAAAGGGTTAATTAATACACAAATAATATATTCAATAAAAAACAAATGATCTAGAATCTATGCATGGTCTGTGCCGTACAATAAAGTTTAATTTGTGACGATTGTAATGAAATGTAAGTTATTGAGAGCACTGCTGCTAATGATGCATTTAAAGCAAACAGTGAGACTGAACACATCAATACTTTCTCATGCAGTACAAAGAGAAGCAGGTTAAGCCGTACAAGTTAGATTTCAAATCCCTTTTTTATTGCTAAAAATTAGACTTGTGCAGCAGTGAAAAATTCAGTTTGTCCAAATCTTTTAGAGCGAATATTCTGAAAAATTAGTTTTTCAGAATATTTATCTGCTACACTATTTGGTATTAGTTTGGGTAAAAACTAAACAAATACTGAATATTAGTGAAATATTTACATTCGTTTTGGTTAAACAAATGTAAATGTTCCTTTGCTACAGTAAAAATGTTCACCTGTAGCGCTATACTTACCTCTAGTGCGCTGGAGAGTCGCGCTAATCCCAGCCCTACTTCACATAGCCCCGGGCTGTGCTAATAGGATGCTTAGCATGGCGGATCCCAGGGCCTGCGCTGAAGGACCTTCTTTAATGCAGGCGCTAGGTTCTCTGTGCAGAAGTGTCGGGATTAGTGTGGCTCTCTAGCGCTAGAGGTAAGTATTTAAACCCTAAAGGTAATTTAAAGGAAATGAATGAATACTGATGACTTTTATTAGTGTTTTTAAAGGGACACTCAAGTCTAAATAAATATGCATTCATGTTTTATTTTGCAGCTTTTTGTTATTTGTAAAATACATCTAAAAAACATAATTTATGCTTACCTGATAAATTTATTTCTCTTGTAGTGTGTTCAGTCCATGGGTCATCCATTACTTATGGGATATATTCTCCTTCCCAACAGGAAGTTGCAAGAGGATCACCCAAGCAGAGCTGCTATATAGCTCCTCCCCTCACATGTCATATCCAGTCATTCGACCGAAACAAGACGAGAAAGGAGAAACTATAGGGTGCAGTGGTGACTGGAATTATAATTTAAAATTTAGAACCTGCCTCAAAAAGACAGGGCGGGCCGTGGACTGAACACACTACAAGAGAAATAAATTTATCAGGTAAGCATAAATTATGTTTTCTCTTGTTAAGTGTGTTCAGTCCACGGGTCATCCATTACTTATGGGATACCAATACCAAAGCTAAAGTACACGGATGATGGGAGGGACAAGGCAGGAACATTAAACAGAAGGAACCACTGCCTGTAGAACCTTTCTCCCAAAAACAGCCTCCGAAGAAGCAAAAGTGTCAAATTTGTAAAATTTGGAAAAAGTATGAAGTGAAGACCAAGTTGCAGCCTTGCAAATCTGTTCAACAGAAGCCTCATTCTTAAAGGCCCAGGTGGAAGCCACAGCTCTAGTGGAATGAGCTGTAATTCTTTCAGGAGGCTGCTGTCCAGCAGTCTCATAGGCTAAGCGTATTATGCTACGAAGCCAAAAAGAGAGAGAGGTAGCCGAAGCCTTTTGACCTCTCCTCTGTCCAGAGTAAACGACAAACAGAGAAGAAGTTTGTCGAAAATCTTTAGTTGCCTGTAAGTAGAACTTCAGGGCATGGACCACGTCTAGATTATGCAAAAGACGTTCCTTCTTTGAAGAAGGATTAGGACATAACGATGGAACAACAATCTCTTGATTGATATTCCTGTTAGAAACAACTTTAGGTAAAAACCCAGGTTTAGTACGCAGGACTACCTTGTCTGAATGAAAGATCAGATAAGGAGAATCACAATGTAAGGCAGATAACTCAGAGACTCTTCGAGCCGAGGAAATAGCCATCAAAAACAGAACTTTCCAAGATAAAAGTTTAATATCAATGGAATGAAGGGGTTCAAACGGAACACCCTGAAGAACTTTAAGAACCAAGTTTAAGCTCCACGGAGGAACAACAGTTTTAAACACAGGCTTAATCCTAGCCAAAGCCTGACAAAAAGCCTGGACGTCTGGATTCTCTGCCAGACGCTTGTGTAAAAGAATAGACAGAGCAGAAATCTGTCCCTTTAGCGAACTAGCGGATAAGCCCTTTTCTAAACCCTCTTGTAGAAAAGACAATATCCTAGGAATCCTAACCTTACTCCATGAGTAACTCTTGGATTCACACCAATATAAATATTTACGCCATATCTTGTGGTAAATTTTTCTGGTAACAGGTTTCCGAGCCTGTATTAATGTATCAATAACCGAATCCGAAAACCCACGCTTTGATAGAATCAAGCGTTCAATTTCCAAGCAGTCAGCCTCAGAGAAATTAGGATTGGATGGTTGAAAGGACCCTGGATTAGAAGGTCCTGCCTCAGGGGTAGAGACCATGGTGGACAGGACGACATGTCCACTAGGTCTGCATACCAGGTCCTGCGTGGCAACGCAGGCGCTATCAGAATCACCGATGCTCTCTCCTGTTTGATCCTGGCAATCAGTCGAGGTAGCAACGGAAAAGGTGGAAACACATAAGCTATGTTGAAAACCCAAGGGGCTGCTAGTGCATCTACCAGCACCGCACCCGGGTCCCTGGACCTGGATCCGTAACAAGGAAGCTTGGCGTTCTGGCGAGATGCCATGAGATCCAGATCCGGTTTGCCCCAACGACGAATCAGTTGAGCAAATACCTCCGGGTGAAGTTCCCACTCCCCCGGATGAAAGGTCTGTCGACTTAGAAAATCCGCCTCCCAGTTCTCCACGCCTGGGATGTAGATCGCTGACAGGTGGCAAGAGTGAGACTCTGCCCAGCGAATTATCTTCAAGACTTCCAACATCGCTAGGGAACTCCTGGTTCCCCCTTGATGATTGATGTAAGCCACAGTCGTGATGTTGTCCGACTGAAATCTGATGAACCTCAGTGTTGCTAACTGAGGCCAAGTTAGAAGAGCATTGAATATTGCTCTTAATTCTAGAATGTTTATCGGGAGGAGTCTCTCCTCCTGAGTCCACGATCCCTGAGCCTTCAGGGAGTTCCAGACTGCTCCCCAGCCTAGTAGGCTGGCATCTGTTGTTACAATCGTCCAATCTGGTCTGCGAAAAGTCATTCCTTTGGACAGATGAACCCGTGACAACCACCAGAGAAGAGAATCTCTGGTCTCCTGGTCCAGATTTAGCAAAGGGGACAGATCTGAGTAATCCCCGTTCCATTGACTTAGCATGCATAGTTGCAGCGGTCTGAGATGTAGGCGCGCAAATGGCACTATGTCCATTGCCGCGACCATTAAGCTGATTACTTCCATGCACTGAGCTACTGATGGGCTTGGAATGGAGTGAAGGACACGGCAATCATTGAGAATCTTTGATAACCTGGACTCCGTCAGGTAAATCTTCATCTCTACAGAATCTATAAGAGTCCCTAGAAAAGGGACCCTTGTGAGTGGTAACAGAGAACTCTTCTCCACGTTCACTTTCCACCCATGCGACCTCAGAAATGCTAGAACTATCTCTGTATGAGACTTTGCATTTTGAAAACTTGACGCTTGTATCAGAATGTCGTCTAGGTACGGAGCCACCGCTATGCCTCGTGGTCTTAGTACCGCCAGAAGTGAGCCCAGAACCTTTGTAAAAATTCTCGGGGCCGTAGCTAACCCGAAGGGAAGAGCTACAAACTGGTAATGCCTGTCTAGAAAGGCAAACCTTAGGTACCGATAATGATCTTTGTGAATCGGTATGTGAAGGTAGGCATCCTTTAAGTCCACTGTGGTCATATATTGACCCTCTTGGATCATGGGTAGGATGGTCCGAATGGTTTCCATCTTGAACGACTGAACCCTTAGGAATTTGTTTAAGATCTTTAAGTCTAAGATTGGTCTGAAAGTTCCCTCTTTCTTGGGAACCACAAACAGATTTGAATAAAACCCTTGCCCCTGTTCCGTTCGCAGAACTGGGTGGATCACTCCCATCACTAAGAGGTCTTGTACACATTGTAGAAATGCCTCTTTCTTTACTAGGTTTGTTGATAACCTTGACAGATGAAACCTCCCTTGTGGAGGAGAAGTTTTGAAATCCAGAAGGTATCCCTGAGATATAATCTCCAACGTCCAGGGATCCTGTACATCTCTTGCCCAAGCCTGGGCGAAGAGAGAAAGTCTGCCCCCCACTAGATCCGTCTCCGGAAAGGGGGCCCTGTCTTCATGCTGTCTTAGGGGCGGAAGTAGGCTTTCTGGCCTGCTTGCCCTTGTTCCATGACTGGTTGCCTTTCCAACCCTGTCTGTAACGAGCAGTAGTTCCTTCCTGTTTTGGAGAGGAGGAAGTTGATGCTGCTCCTGCCTTGAAATTACCAAAGGCACAAAAATTAGACTGTTTGGCCTTTGATTTGGCCCTGTCCTGAGGAAGGGTGTGGCCCTTACCTCCAGTAATGTCAGCAATAATTTCCTTCAAGCCGGACCCGAATAAGGTCTGCCCTTTGAAAGGAATGTTTAGTAGTTTAGACTTAGAAGTTACATCTGCTGACCAGGATTTAAGCCATAGCGCTCTGCGCGCCTGTATGGCGAATCCGGAATTCTTAGCCGTAAGTTTGGTTAAATGCACTACGGCATCCGAAACAAACGCATTAGCCAGCTTAAGGGTTCTAATCTTGCTCAAAGATTCATCCAATGGTGCTGTGCGAATCGCCTCTTCCAGAGACTCAAACCAGAATGCCGCTGCAGCAGTGACAGGCGCAATGCATGCAAGAGGCTGTAATATAAAACCTTGTTGAACAAACATTTTCTTAAGGTAACCCTCTAATTTTTTATCCATTGGATCTGAGAAAGCACAGCTATCCTCCACCGGGATAGTGGTACGCTTGGCTAAAGTAGAAACTGCTCCCTCCACCTTAGGGACCGTCTGCCATAAGTCTCGTGTGGTGGCGTCTATAGGGAACATTTTTCTAAATATCGGAGGAGGGGAAAAAGGCACACCGGGTCTATCCCACTCCTTGCTAATAATCTCTGTAAGCCTCTTTGGTATAGGAAAAACGTCAGTACACACCGGTACCGCATAGTATTTATCCAGCCTACATAATTTCTCTGGGATTGCCACCGTGTCACAATCATTGAGAGCCGCTAACACCTCCCCTAGCAACACGCGGAGGTTCTCAAGCTTAAATTTAAAATTCGAAATTTCTGAATACGGTCTCCCCGAATCAGAACCGTCACCCACAGAATGAAGCTCTCCGTCCTCATGTTCTGCAAATTGTGACGCAGTATCAGACATGGCTCTCGTGTCATCGGCGCGCTCTGTCCTTAACCCAGAGCTGTCGCGCTTGCCTCTTAACTCGGGCATATTGTATAATACTTCTTTCATAACATTAGCCATATCATGTAAAGTGATTTGTAAGGGCCTTGATGTACTTTGGCGCCTCAATCTTACGCACCTCCCGAGCGGGAGACGAAGGTACTGACACGTGAGGAGAGTTAGACAGCATAACTTCCCCCTCGTTGTCTGGTGATAATTTCTTTATCGGTACAGATTGACTTTTATTCAAAGTAATATCAATATAATTGGTACACATATTTCTATTGGGCTCCACATCGGCTTTTAAACATAATGAACAAGCAGATTCCTCTGTATCAGACATGTTTAAACAGACTAGCAATGAAGCTAGCAAGCTTGGAAATTACTTCAATAAGTTTACAATCAATATAAAAAACGTTGCAGTGCTTTTTTTAAAAAACACAATTGAATAACAAAGAACTAGTTCAGTTATAGTCAACAATTCTTTAAATGTATTAATTAGCAGAGGATTGCACCCATTAGCAAAAGGATGATTAACCCCTCAGTACCCAAAACGGATATCAAATTAAGATTTAACGCTTTTATCACAGTCAAACACACTGTCACAGGTCTGCTGTGACTGATTACCTCCCTCAAAAACGAATTTTGAAGATCCCTGAGCTCTCTGGAGACGTCCTGGATCAAAGAGGAAGAAGCAGGAAGACTGTGCTAGAATTTTAACTGCACAACAAGGCGCTTAAAAAGGTCCCTCCCACTCCTATTACAACAGTGGGAGACCTGATATAACGGTTTCTATGCAGAAATATACGTTAGCCGTGTGGAAAAAAATCATGCCCAAAAAGATTTATCACCAAAGTACCTCACAAAACGATTAACATGCCAGTAAACGTTTTAAAAAACAACATTTCAGATGCTGTGTAAAGTTATTACTAAGCCTGCTACAAGTCGCTTCTACTGCAGTTAAGGCTCACACATTATATCAGTATTAACAGTATTTTTTCAGTCAAATTCTAGTCCCTAGAAAATAACTCTACTGAGCATACATTTATCAGCCTGATACCAGTCACTACTACTGCATTTAAGGCTGTACTTACATCATACGGGTAACAGCAGTGTTTTCTTAGTCAATTCCATTCCCAGAAAATATTGTACTGCACATACCTCATTTGCGGGAGACCCCGCATGCTATTCCCATTTTCTGAAGTTACCCCACTCCTCAGAATGTCGAGAACAGCCAGTGGATCTTAGTTACGCCTGCTAAGATCATAGAAAACGCAGGCAGTTTCTTCTTCCAAATACTGCCTGAGATAGAAAAACAGCACACTCCGGTGCCATTTAAAATAACAAACTTTTGACTGAAGAATAATTAAGTAAAAACTCCAGCTCCTCTCGCGACCTCCTTCTTTGTTGAGGGTTGCAAGAGAATGACTGGATATGACATGTGAGGGGAGGAACTATATAGCAGCTCTGCTTGGGTGATCCTCTTGCAACTTCCTGTTGGGAAGGAGAATATATCCCATAAGTAATGGATGACCCGTGGACTGAACACACTTAACAAGAGAAATGTGTTTAATTTTCTCCCAGGGAGGCTTGGGTTAATACTTTAAAGCAATTTATGCAAACATTTGTTACTTCTCCCTCCCTAGCTTCTTTGGTGTCACATGCTTTTAAAAGGTGGATTATCAGTTTTACATCAACAATCATGATAGGCAAATCATTTTTGTAATAGTAACCAAGTTGTACCAGTGCTAAACCACCTTAAGGGAATGCAAGAGTGCAGGATTCCCCAGTCGCACATGTGCAAACAGAGTTTGTGCTATATCTGAATATTAATTTGTGATTGGTTAGCAGGGGTTTTTGTTCTGGGGGACAGGGAAATCAGTGAAAAGAATAAAGATAAAACAATATACTCATTTAACAAAATAAAGCTGCAGTTTTCATTGCAAACTTATTCTTATATATGAAGGTTTAGAATCATGTAGTTTACAATTTGTGTTTAGTGTCCCTTTAACTGCACAGCACAGCACAACACAGCACAACACGCTGCATCTCTACGTAGTTTATAATCTGGCTTCAATTCGGTAACAATAATTTGCAGAGTTTTCAACAAATTTAAAACTACATTTTTTAGCTTCTTTTTTCATCATTAAAGTATGACAGATACAATACTGTAATAAATAATGATTTCTCAATACACTACTCACGATTTAGGCTGTTTGTAATCTCCATCATGTTCTCTTTCCTGAGATACGAGTGGGACTGTATGAAAGAGAGAGGACACATTTACTATACTTTTCTCTTATCAGCAGAAGGTGATTGAGTTGGTAATAAAGAGACAGTGTGCAGATTAATAAAAACAGGACAATGTTTTCAGGCAGAGAGTGTACCTGCATTAGATGTGCAATGAACCAAGAATACTTCTGTAACATTTACTTTGCATTATTATTAATTATTATTATTTGTAGAACATCAGAATTTGCTGCAGCACTAAAACACTAGTGCATTGTGCAAAGGTAAAATTTACATATTAACAACTACAAAAATGATGAAGAGATACAGGGCCCTGCCCATGCGTTGCCATCTTAAAAGGTCATCTTAAAAAGGTGTGGTACAGAAAAGGTGGAGTCATGACCTTACTAAATGGAGTACAAGGGGACCTGATGAGAAAAGATCTTAGGTTAGAAAAGAGATTAACGTAGGTTTTTGCTCACCTTAGTCGTAATAACTTCTCCATTGGCATTGAAGGCAAGGTACACCACAGAGACCTTTACAGAAACAGATAATGATGTTATCATTGAAGAATATTATAGTGGCTTTAAATACAACGGTAGTTTTATATGGATGTTAATATTTCATGTACCTACCACCTTATCAAGTTAGTTTGTCAGAGTGAATCTCACATCGTCTTTCCCAAGTCATGTCAAAGATATTACTGTGATTCCTTAAAAATGGCTCAAAACAGGGGGCGTGTTCGGGCAGCGATCCTAGATGGACTCAAATCCTAGAGCTGCTCTGGGGATACTAATAATCCGCTGGTTATTACGCACAAAGTGCAGCATCCACATCTACAAACTATGATCTTGAAATTTACATAGCAAAGATTTATCCGTGGCCAACCTTGCTAAGTTTATGATCCCAGAGTTAAGGATCGGAATGTCAGGGCCTGAGATGGAGGTCTCTCATACAGCCGTGGCACCCCCCCCCCTACAACAGTCTCCCTTAAGGCTGTTAATTAATTGAGAGCTGAACAACACTAACTGTTTTATGTAATTGATATCCCAACTGCCTTATATTTGATCAAGAAATATTTTATTTGGAGGAGGCCAAAATGGAGCCGACTGCATGGGAGGAGGAAATCCTACAACTGCTAGATGATCATATCTTTCTGATAGTGGCTTTTCAGAACTTGTTCTTTGATGGATGACCTCATGCACAAGACAAGGAGCTATATACACCTTGTGAGAATGCTGTGACAGCTAAGGGTGCAATGCCTGCTTAAGCCAACTATACCAACCACATAGCCCTTTTGGATGCTGGGGATAGCCTATCTGAGCAGCATTTCATCAGACATGACAGCAGGCTTGCCGTACGCAAACAATGCGACTATCTAGAACTTAAAGCCTAACTTGCCTTTGTTACTTGATTTTCCTAGAGCAGTGAGATTTACTGAACTATCTATACATCACTATGTCTGCATCTTCTCCTGGGACTCAGTTTAGCAGCATTTCCACTACTCTATATGGGACATACTTCTTTTCCACTCTTATCCCTGTTTAATTCACATGTTCTGAATGCTTCTAAAGTTAGCGTGGGCTAAATAATTATGTCCTTATATATTACTGCCCAGTACTGGTGATATAATGTTGGCAGACTTTTCATTATGACCTATTAGAGGGGGTCCCCTTCCCCCCCCCTTTATATTATGGTATATTAACCAGATGTAGACATTGAGAGAGGTTATGTACAGCCTGCTTCTTTACTTATTGTGAGGTGGAGCCTGTCCGGCTGTCCGAGCTGGACTGTGGGACGGGCTCTATTTATGATTATCTTGTTCCTGTTGTGGTTATTTTCTAGTAAGAGTGCAGTATCATAATTTATAGAAACTTTAGTTACAGATTTCATAAGATTTATATATAGGATGTATTTTAGTTTGTCGCCTGTACTAGTGCTTAACTTGCCCAAATGATCCTAATATACAACAGCTACCTAGTGACTCATAAGATAATAGCCAGGAATAGTATATTGGGGCATAGTATATCACTTTCTCATTACCCCCCCCCCCCCCCAACTGAACTCTGGGGAGCTTCTATTCAATATACCCAGAGAAGTATGTTAGACTACTGCTCTGCATAAACTTCTCACCCAAAGCTATTCCCTAAACTTTAGGGAATGGATGTAACCAGTTAATATTAAGCTGCTGTATACAATATTTTTGGTATATTAGCCTAACATATGCCTAATCCTTCCCTTGAGCTTTAACTTTCATTATTATTTACATAGCCAGAGCAGTTTATTATGGTTCTAACTCCTCTATTGTACAGTTGTATTTCTCTCTTTTCCCCTTGGTGTGTTCAACATTTATATATAGGGGTTCAAAAGGGACCTGTTCTCTTTCAGAACGGGTATCCATTACTTTTTCCTTGTTCAAAATGTATCAAAGGGAAGATATATATACACAAAAATATGAGTTTGATTACTAGGGAAGTCTTATTTTGCTTTGAATATTGTGACGCGTCTGCATTATGTATTCAGTTTTTCATGTGAGTATATTTTCCCTTTTCTCATTAAGACGTACATTAATGTCTGTAATGCCTGCATCACTATATATTTACCTCAATAAATAAAAGTGGCTCAAGACAAAATGGCTTCCACTAAGCTTGTTTAATTTTCAACAATATTTAAGTAATCAGTCTGTATTGCCAGGATAAAAACTCAAACAATACAATAGGCTATGACCAAATAAAATAAAATTAAGATGTTTTTACTTACTATAAGGTAAATAAATTAATGTTTAATTCTACATAACCTTAAAATACCTTTATGCAAGTGTTTAAGAATTCATTTTGGAATTTTAAGTAGAAAGTTAAATGAAAAAGTCTGTAGGAAAGGTAAAGAAGTTTTTCGTTTCTGAACCCACTCACTTAATTAACATTTAAAGCTCAATCTAGAAGTCTTTAGGCACACATTTTCCAATCAGCAGTTAATGAAAGATAGTGCACAAACTTTATTTTATATATGCATTTTTACTGCAGAATAGTCTACCTTTTTTAAAAGGCATTTTTTATACTAATGCATAATTATCTTCAAAGTCTTGGTTTTCAAAGGACACAATTAATGCTCAGAAAAGCTGTATGATAATCATCAAAAATCGGGAGAGCAAGAATATGGGCGCTTTTTGAGCTTTATATCAAAGGACATAAATGTATCTAATAATAATATAACTTGAACAGAAGGATTTGAAAGATAAAATGTAAAACTCTGTAAATTTATTATTTTTTGTCTTTAGTGTGGATCATCAATGTCTGTTAAGGCAAAATTGTTACAAAATGTTTTAACAAAGAAAGTTTGATATGATTGCTTTTTTTTTTAAAACTAGACTCTTAAAGGGACAGTCTAAGATGACTAAGATGTAAAGTCTTACCTTAAAGGGACAGTAAACATCAGAATTTGTGTTGTTTAAAAAGGTAATCCCTTTATTACCCATTCCCCAATTTTGCATAACCAACACAGTTATATTAATATACTTTTTACCTCTGCGATTACCTTGTATCTATGCCTCTGCAAACTGCCCCCTTATTTCAGTTCTTTTGACAGACATGCATTTTTAGCCAATCAGTGCTGACTCCTAGGAGCTTCACGTGCCTGAGCTCAATGTTATCTATATGAAACACATGAACTAACGCCCTATAGTGGGGGAAAAACCGTCAAAATGCTTTCAGATTAGAGGCAGTCTTCAAGGTTCTAAGAAATTAACACATGAACCTCCTAGATTTAGCTTTCAACTAAGAATACCAAGAGAACAAAGCAAAATTGGTAATAAAAGTAAATTGGAAAGTTATTTTAAAATTATTATTGTTTCTGGCCATTTTGAAATGGCTGCCAAGCTCTGTCCACTGATGACATCACAATCTGAGCTGCATATGGCATCCAATCACAAAAGGCTCGCTAGTTGGATTCAACAGACTGTCAATGCTATGCAGCAGAGTGACTAGATGTAGCCCAGATTGTGATGTCATCAGTGGGTGGAGCTTGGTTGTCATTTCAAAGTGGGCAGAAACAATATTAATTTAAAAATAACTTTTTTACTGTTCCTGCTGCATTATATAGAAAGGGCTGCAGGAGGCTATTTGCATCTTAATCTAAGGTAAGACTTTAAGATGAATAAGGTGTAGACTGTCCCTTTAAGTTTTTGTATTTCTGCTCAGACCCCTGCCAGTAATTTCCTCATTGCACACCATTTGCTAATGCTTACAAGCTTATAAATATATGCAAAAGAATGTTTGCAGCATACAAATAAATTCTTGTAGATAAACGTCATTATTTCATGTCATCGATCGTTTGCAACTCAACAAGACTAAAAATAAAATAGCGCCACATCCAAATAGATTGTTTAGAGACACAACCCACCCATACTATTGTGTGCTACAGAGGTACTGGAATGTGTGTAAATACTACATTACAATTTTCCAAAATGTGGACTTTAATTGGTTTTGGTTATTTAAAACTTTTATATGTCTTTGAAACTCAAATTATGTTAATACAACTTCCCAGAAGATGCTCGGTGCTTGTAAGTATAGTAGCCTTGGGATGAAGACTTGGATGAAACTATACATCTTGAAAAACTGGATGCAATAGGATTTGCTTAGACAGATCAAGGAATTAAGCAAAAAGAAGGGGTTACAATGGGTCACTTTGAAGACTGCTCTTGTTGGGAAATACAGAAGGCTGGACAACCCCATAACTTTTTGTAGGTATTCCAAATCCATTCAATCAAGGTATATAGGACGCAAGGAAACCTACAGCCTCTTTACATAAATTTTCAGTTCTGCGTGTTTTGCCTGGTGTTCCACTGTATGGGACAAAGCCCACTTTATCAAGGAAAATAAGCAAAAAAACAAACAGTGTTTATTTTCAATAAATTACCTTGTTCTTGTTAATTGAAGATAGAGACCCCTGGTCTAAGAATTTAGAAACAAGTATATCTTTCTAAACAAATAGTTTTTCTGCCATTATAAAGGTGGCCGTAACACTCTGCTAAGGTAGATAGTATGTAATCATTCCCTAGTGGAAGCTATTGCCCTATTTACTAAGGCTGTGCAGACAAGGTTCTCAACTTGTGAACCTTTCAGCATCAGTCAAGCAGCTGCCTGGATATATACAGACTTGCATTTTAACTAATCAGTGCTGACTCATAAATAACTCCATGGGAGTGAGCACAATGTTATCTATATGAAACACATGAACTAGCGCTGTCTAGCTGTAAAAAAAATGTCAAATGCACTGAGATAAGAGGCAGCCTTCAAGGGCTTAGAAATTAGCTTATGAGCCTACCTAGGTTTAGCTTTCAAAATAAAAAGAACATTTTCTTCTATGTGAAGAACATAGGAATTTTAAGTATTCCTTACTCACTTCGGGTTTAGATCAGTTGGTCTAGCGCACAAGCAATAGCTGTTTTTTTTGTAGCGTGCTCCATATAATTCTATGGGGAGAAGAAGTTACCATAGTCGCATGTCCGAAGTCCTGAAGTTTACGTACTTTGGGCTTTCTCTCATGAGCTTTTTACATTAAACTTGTAATTTAAACGCAATATTTTTTTTTACTTTGAATGCAGTTAGCGAGAAAGGGAAAGAAAAACATAACATGCAACTTGTAATCTGGCCTCTTATCTGAATGATGAAATTTAAATTTTGACTTTCAATGTCGCTTAAATTAAATTTCTATAGGGCAGCTTTGAGAATGTTGAGACGCTATTTTATTCTTTCTTTCAATAATCTTAGGCACTCTGCCCTTTTTATATAATCAGTTCACTCTAAAGATTACGTATAACAAATTGTCTGTTTCATACTGAGCACATGTTATGGGATCATGGGACCACTAATGTAATACAATAGATATATGAACTTTGAACTGGGCATCTATTGAGGAATCTGCCATTTTCACATTAACCATGTGATATACAGAGGGCCATATGACCCCTAGTTTGAAAGAGGAATTTCCCTTTGCTCAAATTAAAGTACAGAGTGAATACAGAAAGCATTGCACATCATAACATTATGGACCATTTTAACATATACTTGATATTGTTAAAGGGCCCTTATAGGGAAAAAAATTACATGTACCCAATTATCATTCACCTAGATTATGAGTTTTGAGCGCTATAGGGAAAGTAAGGAACGCAACAAAAGTGACGTTATTTAACCCCCAATAGCGCTGCCATTCCAAGTTTAAAAAACCAGGCTTGCGCGGGCGATATGGAGATTTTAAGCTCCAAACCGCACCAAAATACACACAGTGTTTTGACGTGCTCGTGCACGCTTTCCCCATAGACATCAATTGGGAGAGCCGGCAAAAAACAGAATTTATGCTTACCTGATAAATTACTTTCTCCAACGGTGTGTCCGGTCCACGGCGTCATCCTTACTTGTGGGAATATCTCTTCCCCAACAGAAAATGGCAAAGAGTCCCAGCAAAGCTGTCCATATAGTCCCTCCTAGGCTCCGCCCACCCCAGTCATTCGACCGACGGACAGGAGGAAAAAAACAGGAGAAACTATAGGGTGCCGTGGTGACTGTAGTTAGAGAAAATAATTCATCAAACCTGATTAAAAAACCAGGGCGGGCCGTGGACCGGACACACCGTTGGAGAAAGTAATTTATCAGGTAAGCATAAATTCTGTTTTCTCCAACATTGGTGTGTCCGGTCCACGACGTCATCCTTACTTGTGGGAACCAATACCAAAGCTTTAGGACACGGATGAAGGGAGGGAGCAAATCAGGTTACCTAAACAGAAGGCACCACGGCTTGCAAAACCTTTCTCCCAAAAATAGCCTCTGAAGAAGCAAAAGTATAAAATTTGTAAAATTTGGCAAAAGTGTGCAGTGAAGACCAAGTCGCTGCCTTACATATCTGATCAACAGAAGCCTCGTTCTTGAAGGCCCATGTGGAAGCCACAGCCCTAGTGGAGTGAGCTGTGATTCTTTCAGGAGGCTGCCGTCCGGCAGTCTCGTAAGCCAATCGGATGATGCTTTTAAGCCAAAAAGAAAGAGAGGTAGAAGTCGCTTTTTGACCTCTCCTTTTACCAGAATAGACGACAAACACAGAAGAAGTTTGTCTGAACTCTTTTGTAGCTTCTAAATAGAATTTTAGAGCACGGACTACGTCTAAATTGTGTAACAAACGTTCCTTCTTTGAAACTGGATTCGGACACAAAGAAGGTACAACTATCTCCTGGTTAATATTTTTGTTAGAAACAACCTTTGGAAGAAAACCAGGCTTAGTACGCAAAACAACCTTATCTGCATGGAACACCAGATAGGGCGGAGAACACTGCAGAGCAGATAACTCAGAAACTCTTCTAGCAGAAGAAATAGCAACCAAAACAAAACTTTCCAAGATAACAACTTAATATCTATGGAATGTAGAGGTTCAAACGGAACCCCTTGAAGAACTGAAAGAACTAGATTTAAACTCCAGGGAGGAGTCAAAGGTCTGTAAACAGGCTTGATCCTAACCAGAGCCTGAACAAATGCTTGAACATCTGGCACAGCTGCCAGTCGTTTGTGTAATAAGACAGATAAAGCAGAAATCTGTCCCTTTAGAGAACTCGCTGATAATCCTTTATCCAAACCCTCTTTTAGAAAGGAAAGGATCTTAGGGATTTTGATCTTATTCCATAAGAATCCCTTGGATTCACACCAGCAGATATATATTTTCCATATTTTATGGTAAATTTTTCTAGTTACCGGTTTTCTGGCTTGAACTAGAGTATCTATCACAGAATCTGAAAACCCACGCTTTGATAGAATCAAGCGTTCAATTTCCAAGCCGTCAGCTGGAGGGAGACCAGATTTGGATGTTCGAATGGACCCTGTACAAGAAGATCCTGTCTCAAAGGTAGCTTCCATGGTGGAACCGATGACATATTCACCAGGTCTGCATACCAAGTCCTGCGTGGCCACGCAGGAGCTATCAAGATCACCGAGGCCCTCTCCTGCTTGATCCTGGCTACCAGCCTGGGAATGAGAGGAAACGGTGGAAACACATAGGCTAGGTTGAAGGTCCAAGGCGCTACTAGTGCATCCACTAGAGTCGCCTTGGGATCCCTGGATCTGGACCCGTAGCAAGGAACCTTGAAGTTCTGACGAGACGCCATCAGATCCATATCTGGAATGCCCCATAATTGAGTCAACTGGGCAAAGATCTCCGGGTGGAGTTCCCACTCCCCCGGATGGAATGTCTGACGACTCAGATAATCCGCCTCCCAGTTTTCCACACCTGGGATGTGGATCGCAGATAGGTGGCAGGAGTGATCCTCCGCCCATTTTATTATTTTGGTCACTTCTTTCATCACCAGGGAACTCCTTGTTCCCCCCTGATGATTGATATAAGCAACAGTCGTCATGTTGTCTGATTGGAATCTTATGAATCTGGCCTTTGCTAGTTGAGGCCAAGCCCTGAGAGCATTGAATATCGCTCTCAGCTACAGAATGTTTATCGGGAGAAGAGACTCTTCCCGAGACCATAGTCCCTGAGCTTTCAGGGATTCCCAGACCGCGCCCCAGCCCACTAGAATGGCGTCGGTCGTGACGATGACCCACTCTGGTCTGCGGAAGCTCATTCCCTGGGACAGGTGGTCCAGGGTTAGCCACCAACGGAGTGAGTCTCTGGTCTTCTGATCTACTTGAATCACTGGAGACAAGTCTGTATAGTCCCCATTGCACTGTTTCAGCATGCACAGTTGTAATGGTCTTAGATGAATTTGCGCAAAAGGAACTATGTCCATTGCTGCAACCATCAACCCTACTACTTCCATGCACTGAGCTACGGAAGGACAAGGAATAGAATGAAGAACTTGACAAGCGTTTAGAAGTTTTGACTTTCTGACTTCTGTCAGGAAAATCCTCATTTCTAAAGAATCTATTATTGTTCCCAAGAAGGGAACTCTTGTCGACGGAGACAGGGAACTTTTTTCTATGTTCACCTTCCACCGGTGAGATCTGAGAAAGGCCAGAACGATGTCTGTGTGAGCCTTTGCCTTTGAAAGAGACGACGCTTGTATTAGAATGTCGTCCAAGTACGGTACTACTGCAATGCCCCTTGGTCTTAGAACCGCTAGAAGGGATCCGAGTACCTTTGTGAAAATCCTTGGAGCAGTGGCTAACCCGAATGGGAGGGCCACAAACTGGTAATGTTTGTCCAGAAAGGCGAACCTTAGGAACTGATGATGTTCTTTGTGGATAGGAATATGTAGATACGCATCCTTTAGATCCACGGTAGTCATAAATTGACCTTCCTGGATTGTGGGTAGAATCGTTCGAATGGTTTCCATTTTGAACGATGGTACTCTGAGAAATTTGTTTAGGATCTTTAAATCCAGAATTGGTCTGAAAGTTCCCTCTTTTTTGGGAACTACAAACAGATTTGAGTAAAATCCCATTCCTTGTTCCGCCGTTGGAACTGGGTGTATCACTCCCATCTTTAACAGGTCTTCTACACAATGTAAGAATGCCTGTCTCTTTATTTGGTTTGAGGATAAGTGAGACATGTGGAACCTTCTCCTTGGGGGTAGTTCCTTGAATTCCAGAAGATAACCCTGAGAAACTATTTCTAGTGTCCAGGGATCCTGAACATCTCTTGCCCAAGCCTGAGCAAAGAGAGAGAGTCTGCCCCCTACTAGATCCAGTCCCGGATCGGGGGCTACTCCTTCATGCTGTTTTGTTAGCAGCAGCAGGCTTCTTGGCCTGCTTACCCTTGTTCCAGCCTTGCATCGGTTTCCAGGCTGGTTTGGTTTGAGAGGCATTACCCTCTTGTTTAGAGGATGCAGAGTTAGAGGCCGGTCCGTTCCTGAAATTGCGAAAGGAACGAAAATTATACTTATTCTTGGCTTTGAAAGGCCTATCTTGTGGGAGGGCGTGGCCCTTTCCCCCAGTGATGTCTGAAATAATCTCTTTCAATTCTGGCCCAAAGAAAGTCTTACCCTTGAAGGGGATATTAAGCAATTTTGTCTTGGAAGATACATCCGCTGACCAAGACTTTAGCCAAAGCGCTCTGCGCGCCACAATTGCAAACCCTGAATTTTTCGCCGCTAATCTAGCTAGTTGCAAAGCGGCATCTGAAATAAAAGAATTAGCCAACTTGAGTGCGTGAACTCTGTCCATAACCTCCTCATACGGAGTCTCTCTACTGAGCGACTTTTCTAGTTCCTCGAACCAGAACCACGCTGCTGTAGTGACAGGAACAATGCACAAAATGGGTTGCAGGAGGTAACCTTGCTGTACAAAAATCTTTTTAAGCAAACCCTCCAATTTTTTATCCATAGGATCTTTGAAAGCACAATTATCCTCTATAGGAATAGTAGTGCGCTTGTTTAAAGTAGAAACTGCCCCCTCGACCTTAGGGACTGTCTTGTCAGTATATTTATGAAAATCTTAGTAGTTCTATCCAAATAATATATAAGTTTATGGCAGGGTTATAAACACAATCTTAAAATAATTTTCCTTAAAAATTGAAACCCTAATCAACCATGCATCTACTAGACCATATAATTAATATAAATACCTGAACTCTTTTATTTAGTTAATATCCATGAACATTTTTGAAATATATTTGCAATATTAGAATATGACACAAAATTTATATGCGTTAAACCCAACTCTTAAAATATGCTATCCTTCTTACAAAACCCAGAAAAATATACCTTCACAATTCAGCCTTATTTATTTAACACAATGGGACTAAAAACCTTTAACATCCAAGCAATACAATTCTAAACTGTGCTCTTTCAACAATAGGAGAATATATATATATATTCTGCTATTTAACTGCAATTTATCCTAATACAGAATTAACTTACAATATCAGAACTTGCACAGATGATTTACCTAGCAAATCAGATACAGATTTAAAAGTATAATCTGCTCTTTAAATCTATTAACTGTAAAGGCTATGCATATGACTTATCTTTAAACTGCAGTGACTTTAAAATATCACATGTAATTAGCAGCCCTTTTCTTATACTCTATATATATATATATACGTTACCAAAATAGATAGTTCAGTTACCAAGGATTCCTTGTTTCATCTCAGAAAATATATAAGTAAATTTTTGCAATCACTGAGAAGAAGGTAGATCAGCTTGTTTAGAATGAGTGTATTTTGGACGCCCAGCAATGTATCATTCAAGTCAGCAAAATCTGTCCCTTTCTCCTTCATGCGTTCACTTAAATAACTTTTTCATTCATTGATGAAACCATGGGAGTGGCCCTACGAGATCTGACCATCCCATTGGTTAGGTGGGATGTCTATTTGGATTGGCCCTTGGTCACCATGGAAACGCATCCTTTAAGCAGTTATCTCAACTGCTATACCGGTATCGGCCCTTCGGTGGCAGCACAAAACAAATTCATCCTTAACACTTCTAAACATTTTTAGACAGTGAAATGTTTCTTTAAACTATGTAATAACTGCCGTAATTTCTTGCATGAACCCCTCAGAATATCAATCATAGATGAGGCAAATCTATATCACCTCTCTGGTCATTTTGATATCAAATATGTTATATTATTAACATTTTATTATATTAAGGCAATTTAATACTGCTAATTATTAGCTTAAAATGCATTTATATATCCTGTTATATATGTTTTCATGTGATATAATATGTTCTATGTCTCCGACAATTTCTGCATATATGAATTGATGCCTGCAATAGAAATGGAAACAATTATCAGAAATGGTTTAAGCATTCATATGTCTATGGTCCAAGTATTATTAATCATTTACTTTTAGGTCCACAAATATTTATTTATATTCTTAAAAACACAGAGGCTAAGTAAGATCTTTTATGTTTTCAAAACATATATATATATATATATATATATATATATATGCACTTCAAATAAGGGATTACCAAAATGGTCATTCAATCTATACTAATTCTGAATTTATTTCCTATATAAATATCCCCTGCAGCAATCATCCACCTAATACAATGTGCTTAATTTTAATATATATATATCATGAATCATTCCAAACATACATGGAAAACTGGCATTGTTCCCCTTGCAAAATGCATCCAACTCTATCTGTGTCACCTTCCCCCTAGCTGTGTATTTGCAACACATCTTACTTTGAAATCACAAAACTTAGGTGACAAATTCCAGAGGGGTCCTTGAACACATTCTTTTCTCTCACCAAATGTTTTGGGAGTTATAAAACTCTGCATATATAGTCAAATGAGTAGGAAAAAAAAATGTTTGTGTGTTTTACACCATAGGAGGTGGTACTTCAAAAGCTATGCTGATTTTCAATCCTGATAAACGTGTATTCATCCAGCTAACCCATCTGGTAAGGGGGTTGGGACCCCCTGTGGTGTTAAACAAACTCATGTTCAATTAATCCTGAGGTCTCATCTAACATATACAGTGTATAAAATATACATATATATGTATACATATGTAATATTCATCATAATATTCATATACTCTGACAGTCTGCCATAAGTCCTTTCTGGGTTCGACCATAGGAAATAATTTCTTAAATATAGGAGGTGGGACAAAAGGTATGCCGGGCTTCTCCCACTCCTTATTCACTATATCCGCCACCCGCTTGGGTATAGGAAAAGCGTCAGGGTGCACCGGAACCTCTAGGAACTTGTCCATCTTGCATAATTTTTCTGGAATGACCAGGTTCTCACAATCATCCAGAGTAGATAACACCTCCTTAAGCAGTGCGCGGAGATGCTCTAATTTAAATTTAAATGTCACAACATCAGGTTCTGCCTGTTGAGAAATTTTACCTGAATCTGAAAATTCCCCATCCGACAAAACCTCCCTCATGACCCCTTCAGATTTTTGTGAGGGTATGACAGAGCAATTATCATCAGCGCCCTCCTGCTCTACAGTGTTTAAAACAGAGCAATCACGCTTTCTCTGATATGCAGGCATTTTGGATAAAATATTTGCTATGGAGTTATCCATTACTGCCGTTAATTGTGAAAAAGTATGAAGGAATTGTTCAAATTACCAAATTTTCACCACAGTGTCTTAAAGCATTCAAAGTATTGCACACCAATTTTCAGAGCTTTAACCCTTAAAATAAAGAAACCGGAGCCGGTTACAGTTTTAACCCCTCTACAGTCCCAGCTACAGCCTTTGCTGCGACTTTACCAAACCCAGGGGGGAATACGATACCAAATGAAGCCTTCTAGGAACTTTTCCAACTACTTTCAGATCCTCACACATGCATATGCATGTCTTGCTCTCAAAAGTAACTGCGCAGTAATGGCGCGAAAATGAGGCTCAGCCTACAACTGGGAAGGCCCTTCCTGACTGGAAAGGTGTCTAACACAGTGCCTAACGTTAAAAAACGTTCCCCAAGCTTATAAGTGTGAATTACAAGCATAAACATGTATAAAATGCCCAAATAAAGCAATCGATTTTGCCCATAAAAGTGTCTACCAGTTTTATAGCCCATATTAAGCCCTTTATTCTGTTTGAGACTAAGAAAATGGCTTACCGGTCCCCATGAGGGGAAATGACAGCCTTCCAGCATTACACAGTCTTGTTAGAAATATGGCTAGTCATACCTTAAGCAGAAAAGTCTGCTAACTGTTTCCCCCAACTGAAGTTACTTCATCTCAACAGTCCTATGTGGAAACAGCAATCGATTTTAGTTACTGTCTGCTAAAATCATCTTCCTCTCACAAACAGAACTCTTCATCTTTTTCTGTTGATAGTAGAATAAAAAACTTGATAGTAGAATAAAAAACTACAACTAAACACCACATACTCTTAACCATCTCCGTAGAGATGTTGCCTGTGCAACGGCAAAGAGAATGACTGGGGTGGGCGGAGCCTAGGAGGGACTATATGGACAGCTTTGCTGGGACTCTTTGCCATTTCCTGTTGGGGAAGAGATATTCCCACAAGTAAGGATGACGCCGTGCACCGGACACACCAATGTTGGAGAAAAAAAGCCTAACACCTGCGATTGCGGAAACAAAAGCTCTGTAAACCTAAAACCCTAACATAAACCCTACGTCTAAACACCCCTAATCTACGTCTAAACACCCCTAGTCTTTGTGTTTTTTTTACAGGGCCATTGGTAGTTTATTGTAGGCTAAGGTTTTTTTTTTATTTTGGGTGGGCTTTTTTTTATTTTGATAGGGCTATTAGATTAGGTGTAATTCTTTTTTATTTTGGATAATTTCATTTTTTATTTTTTGTAATTTAGTGTTTGTTATATTTTGTAAATTAGTATTTTTTTGTTTGTAATTAGATACTTTGTAATTTTTAGAGTAGTGTTAGGATTTTTTAATGTGTAATATAGTTTATTTAATTGGTAGTTAGTTTAATTTTAGTTTAATAATTATATTAGTTTAATTGTTAGTTTAAACTTATTTTTTTTAATTTGACATGTAAATTTTAATTCAATTTAAGTTGTTTATTAGTTTATTGCGATGTGGGGGCTTTCGGTTTAGGATTTAATAGTTTAATTAATATATTTCGTTGTGGGGGGCTTTCGGTTTAGGGGTTAATAGGATTATTATAGTGGCGGCGATGTAGGGTTAATAACTTTAGTATAGTGGGGCAATGTGGGCGGACGGCAGATTAGGGGTTAATACTATTTAAATAGTGTTTGCGATGCAGGAGGGCAGTGGTTTAGGGGTTAATAAGTTTATTATAGTGGTGACGATGTCGGGGAGCTGCGGAATAGGGGTTAATAAAAAAATTTTGTGGCGGCGATGTTGGGAGCAGCAGATTAGGGGTTAAAAACGTTACAATAGTGTTTGCGATGCGGGATGGCCTCGGTTAATAGGTAGTTTATGGATGTTAGTGTACTTTTTAACACTTTAGTTATGAGTTTTATGTAACACTCAGTTTTATTGCGTAAAACTCATAACTACTGACTTTAGATGTCGGTACAGATCTTGTCATTTTAGGCTGTAACGTTAGCTTTTTAGCCTCACCGCAAAACTCGTAATACCGGCACTATAGGAATCACATGAAAAAACATCATTTTTAGGAGTGCGGTACTGACATTGCGGTACAGGCTAAAAGGCTTGCGGTACAGCTATACCGACAAGACTTGTAATGGCTGCGTTGGGGAAAATGATGCGTTATGGGCCACAACGCTGCTATATGACTCATAACGCACAACTCGTAATCTATGTGATTGTTAATAAAAAGACCCATCTACATAACTAGTGCTGCTGATTGTCTGAGCAGCAGTTGTGGCTCAGGACCAGCAGTTCTCTGTGGCTCCTGAGTTGTACTTTAAGTATGTGTTTAACCAATTAAACACATTGATATGAGAGGTTGATAGTGATAAAATAACATGATGTAACAAATTAGATCATGCAAAAACATGTTTCACTTAACATTTTTCTCTGCATGTGCACGTGAAGCATAGTTAGATATTTTCACTGCACCCACATTTAAAAAATGCAGCTCCTCAGATCATCAGTGGGGCTTGTATCATGTCAGCAATTAACAAATTGAGTCTTTACCAGATGGTACAAGCACCTTAGGCTCTCCGAACAAGTGTTATGTTTAAAATGCTGCTGCACGACATCTATTAGGCCCCAAGTTTAGTCTGTCCCCGAAGATGGTCCTGTTAAATGCACTTCCACCTGATATATGTAAACTCAGACAGAGGGTGTTGCAGTTTGCCTTAAACTCTGCTAAATCTTTATTGGCCAAGAGATGGAAACAACCCATTCCCCCTGCCCCGAATGAGTGGTTGAATCATGTGGAGGACACTATCAAACTAGAAGAATACGGTTATTTTAAATCCCAGAAAAAGACAGTGTTCTTAGATATCAAGATGTATTGGGAACTAACCAAATCAGAATATTTAAAGACGTAAGATACCTATTCAAATACCAGCCCAGGTACATGACACGAGCTACAAGCACATTGATGTAACTGAGACTTGATAAATTGGGATGTAATAGGAGGATAGAGTGGCACGTAATACCATAATATGTTTAAAACAAAAAATACTGACTATTATGCTTACTGCATTTTATTACAAGTTAGATTGTTATCTTGTTATTTTATTTCAGGAGTGAATGTATGTCTGTATACGGAACAAAACCCAATAAAACTTTTTGAAATAAAATAAATAAATAAATTGCTGGTGCACGAAGCATACTTAAATACACTTTTGAAACAGCTATAGCTTTTATTAGAAGCATGTTTGCTAATGCATGTATATTACAAAATTGCTTCTGTTCAATACCAAAATGCACCCATGTGGTTTCCAATTTTGGCTGGAATATCCCTATTCCACAATAGCATACTGAGGTAGGCTTGAGTGCCCATGTGTTTTGAGCACTACATTGCAGCAGTGTGTGCCACAATCTCATAGAAAGGAACAAAAGTTTAACGAAGGATAGCAAATTAAATAGTTACATTTAGTTACAGATGTAGATCGGAGAGGTTTTTTGAATTGAATGCTCTGCCTGAATTATGAAATTTGCATTTTTGCTTCCTCGTCTCTAATTTATCAATGCATTTTTGAGACTGGAAAAATAATAACAAAAAAATCCAAACCTTTTTTGTATCCAAATCTTGTAACAGCTGCTCCCTATGCAGTTTTGAAATGTGTTTTCTACTCTTTGTCCTCTTCTGTAGATCAGGCAAGTTTCCTGAAGTCCTTACGTGCATCTAAAAACAAATGTGTTAGGAAGTCAGACGTCACTGGTCTAAAAAAACCATAGCGATACTGAGAATCATCCTTGTAATCAAGCAGGCACATTATTAATGTTATATTGGTTTTATCACTTCTATTGATGTCATAACACCATTCCCATCTTTATCCTACAATGAGTATAGAACCCTTTTCTATAAGCTATACACTTTGTGCATCACATTGGTTTTATTACTCACTTGTAAAGCAAACATGTGATGCAAATAGAAATAAAAATAAAATGATGTGCAAGTTAAAAGGATAGGAAAGTCAAAATAAAAAACTTGCATGATTCAGATAGATCAGGTCATTTTAAGACACTTTTCAATTCACTTCTATTTTGAAATGTGCTTCGTTTTCTTGGTATCCCTTGTTGAAAAAGAATACGCACATATCCTACACTAGTGGGAGCTAGCTGCTGATTGGTGCCTGCACACATTTGTCTCTTGTAATTGGCTAACTAGGGCCTAGATTTAGAGTTGGGCGGTAGCCATCAAAACCAGCGTTAGAGGCTCCTAACGCTGGTTTTTACCGCCCTCTGGTATTTGGAGTCAGTCATTAAAGGGTCTAACGCTCACTTTTCAGCCGCGACTTTTATATCCCGCAGATCCCCTTACGTCAATTGCGTATCCTATCTTTTCAATGGGATCTTTCTAACGCCGGTATTTAGAGTCTTGGCTGAAGTGAGCGTTAGAAACCTAACGACAAAACTCCAGCCGCAGAAAAAAGTCAGTAATTAAGAGCTTTCTGGGCTAACGCCGGTTTATAAAGCTCTTAACTACTGTGCTCTAAAGTACACTAACACCCATAAACTACCTATGTACCCCTAAACCGAGGTCCCCCCACATCGCCGCCACTCTATTAAATTTTTTTAACCCCTAATCTGCTGACCGCCACCTACGTTATACTTATGTACCCCTAATCTGCTGCCCCTAACACCGCTGACCGCTATATTATATTTATTAACTCCTAACCTGCCCCCCACAACGTCGCCGCCAGCTACCTACAATAATTAACCCCTAATCTGCCGACCGCAAAGCGCCGCTACATAACGTTATCTTTATGTACCCCTAATCTGCTGCCCCTAACACCTCCGACCCCTATATTATATTTATTAACCCCTAATCTGCCCCCCCTCAACGTCGCCGCCACCTGCCTACACTTATTAACCCCTAATCTGCCGAGCGGACCGCACCGCACCGCTACTATAATAAAGTTATTAACCCCTAATCCGCCTCACTCCCGCCTCAATAACCCTATAATAAATAGTATTAACCCCTAATCTGCCCTCCCTAACATCGCCAACACCTAACTTCAATTATTAACCCCTAATCTGCCGACCGAATCTCGCCGCTACTGTAATAAATGGATTAACCACTAAAGCTAAGTCTAACCCTAACCATAACACCCCCCTAAGTTAAATATAATTTAAATCTAACGAAATAAATTAACTCTTATTAAATAAATTATTCCTATTTAAAGCTAAATACTTACCTGTAAAATAAACCCTAATATAGCTACAATATAAATTATAATTATATTATAGCTATTTTAGGATTTATATTTATTTTACAGGTAACTTTGTATTTATTTTAACCAGGTACAATAGCTATTAAATAGTTAAGAACTATTTAATAGCTAAAATAGTTAAAATAATTACAAAATTACCTGTAAAATAAATCCTAACCTAAGTTACAATTAAACCTAACACTACACTATCAATAAATAAATTAAATAAAATACCTACAATTACCTACAATTAAACCTAACACTACACTATCAATACATTAATTAAGTACAATACCTACAAATAACTACAATTAAACAAACTAACTAAAGTACAAAAAATAAAAAAGAACTAAGTTACAAAAAATAAAAAAATATTTACAAACATTAGAAAAATATTACAACAATTTTAAACTAATTACACCTACTCTAAGCCCCCTAATGAAATTACAAAGCCCCCCAAAATAAAAAAAATGCCCTACCCTATTCTAAATTACAAAAGTTCAAAGCTCTTTTACCTTACCAGCCCTGAACAGGGCCCTTTGCGGGGCATGCCCCAAGAAATTCAGCTCTTTTGCCTGTAAAAAAACACATACAATACCCCCCCCAACATTACAACCCACCACCCACATACCCCTAATCTAACCCAAACCCCCCTTAAATAAACCTAACACTAAGCCCCTGAAGATCTTCCTACCTTATCTTCACCTCACCGGGTATCACCGATCGGTCCTGGCTCCAAAATCTTCATCCAACCTAAGCGGGGGCTGGCGATCCATAATCCTGCGGCTGAAGAGGTCCAGAAGAGGCTCCAAAGTCTTCATCCTATCCGGGAAGAAGAGGCGATCCAGACCGGCAACCATCTTGTTCCGATCAGCCAATAGAATGCGAGCTCAATCTGATTGGCTGATCGGATCAGCCAATCGGATTGAACTTGATTCTGATTGGCTGATTCCATCAGCCAATCAGAATTTTCCTACCTTAATTCCGATTGGCTGATATAATCCTATCAGCCAATCGGAATTCGAAGGACGCCATCTTGGATGACGTCCCTTAAAGGAACCGTCATTCTTCAGTTGGACGTCGTCGGAAGAAGATTGATCCGCACTGGGGGTCTTCACGATGGAGCCGTTCCTCATCAGATGAAGATAGAAGATGCCGCTTGGATCAAGATGGTTGCGATCTGGATCGCCTCTTCTTCCCGGATAGGATGAAGACTTTGGAGCCTCTTCTGGACCTCTTCAGCCGCAGGATTATGGATCGCCAGCCCCCGCTTGGGTTGGATGAAGATTTTGGAGCCAGGACCGATCGGTGATACCCGGTGAGGTGAAGATAAGGTAGGAAGATCTTCAGGGGCTTAGTGTTAGGTTTATTTAAGGAGGGGTTGGGGGGGGGTATTGTATGTGTTTTTTTACAGGCAAAAGAGCTGAATTTCTTGGAGCATGCCCCGCAAAGGGCCCTGTTCAGGGCTGGTAAGGTAAAAGAGCTTTGAACTTTTGTAATTTAGAATAGGGTAGGGCATTTTTTTATTTTGGGGGGCTTTGAAATTTCATTAGGGGGCTTAGAGTAAGTGTAATTAGTTTAAAATTGTTGTAATTTTTTTCTAATGTTTGTAAATATTTTTTTATTTTTTGTAACTTAGTTCTTTTTTATTTTTTGTACTTTAGTTAGTTTATTTAATTGTAGTTATTTGTAGGTATTGTATTTAATTAATGTATTGATAGTGTAGTGTTAGGTTTAATTGTAGATAATTGTAGGTAGTTTATTTAATTTATTTATTGATAGTGTAGTGTTAGGTTTAATTGTAACTTAGGTTAGGATTTATTTTACAGGTAATTTTGTAATTATTTTAACTATTTTAGCTATTAAATAGTTCTTAACTATTTAATAGCTATTGTACCTGGTTAAAATAAATACAAAGTTACCTGTAAAATAAATATAAATTCTAAAATAGCTATAATATAATTATAATTTATATTGTTGCTATATTAGGGTTTATTTTACAGGTAAGTATTTAGCTTTAAATAGGAATAATTTATTTAATAAGAGTTAATTTATTTTGTTAGATTTAAATTATATTTAATTTAGGGGGGTGTTAGGGTTAAAGTTAGACTTAGCTTTAGGGGTTAATAAATTTATTAGAGTAGCGGTGAGCTCCTGTCGGCAGATTAGGGGTTAATACTTGAAGTTAGGTGTCGGCAATGTTAGGGAGGGCAGATTCTTCAGTTGGACGTCGTCGGAAGAAGATTGATCCGCACTGGGGGTCTTCACGATGGAGCCGTTCCTCATCAGATGAAGATAGAAGATGCCGCTTGGATCAAGATGGTTGCGATCTGGATCGCCTCTTCTTCCCGGATAGGATGAAGACTTTGGAGCCTCTTCTGGACCTCTTCAGCCGCAGGATTATGGATCGCCAGCCCCCGCTTGGGTTGGATGAAGATTTTGGAGCCAGGACCGATCGGTGATACCCGGTGAGGTGAAGATAAGGTAGGAAGATCTTCAGGGGCTTAGTGTTAGGTTTATTTAAGGAGGGGTTGGGGGGGGGTATTGTATGTGTTTTTTTACAGGCAAAAGAGCTGAATTTCTTGGAGCATGCCCCGCAAAGGGCCCTGTTCAGGGCTGGTAAGGTAAAAGAGCTTTGAACTTTTGTAATTTAGAATAGGGTAGGGCATTTTTTTATTTTGGGGGGCTTTGAAATTTCATTAGGGGGCTTAGAGTAAGTGTAATTAGTTTAAAATTGTTGTAATTTTTTTCTAATGTTTGTAAATATTTTTTTATTTTTTGTAACTTAGTTCTTTTTTATTTTTTGTACTTTAGTTAGTTTATTTAATTGTAGTTATTTGTAGGTATTGTATTTAATTAATGTATTGATAGTGTAGTGTTAGGTTTAATTGTAGATAATTGTAGGTAGTTTATTTAATTTATTTATTGATAGTGTAGTGTTAGGTTTAATTGTAACTTAGGTTAGGATTTATTTTACAGGTAATTTTGTAATTATTTTAACTATTTTAGCTATTAAATAGTTCTTAACTATTTAATAGCTATTGTACCTGGTTAAAATAAATACAAAGTTACCTGTAAAATAAATATAAATTCTAAAATAGCTATAATATAATTATAATTTATATTGTAGCTATATTAGGGTTTATTTTACAGGTAAGTATTTAGCTTTAAATAGGAATAATTTATTTAATAAGAGTTAATTTATTTTGTTAGATTTAAATTATATTTAATTTAGGGGGGTGTTAGGGTTAAAGTTAGACTTAGCTTTAGGGGTTAATAAATTTATTAGAGTAGCGGTGAGCTCCTGTCGGCAGATTAGGGGTTAATACTTGAAGTTAGGTGTCGGCAATGTTAGGGAGGGCAGATTAGGGTTTAATACTATTTATTATAGGGTTATTGAGGCGGGAGTGAGGCGGATTAGGGGTTAATACATTTATTATAGTAGCGCTCAGGTCCGGTCGGCAGATTAGGGGTTAATAAGTGTAGTTAGGTGGAGGCGACATTGGGGGCGGCAGATTAGGTGTTAATAAATATAATATAGGGGTCGGTGATGTTAGGGCAGCAGATTAGGGGTACATAGGGATAATGTAGGTGGCGGGGGTGTACGGAGCGGCAGATTAGGGGTTAAAAATAATATGCAGGGGTCAGCGATAGCGGTGGTGGCAGATTAGGGGTTAATAAGTGTAAGGTTAGGGGTGTTTAGACTCGGGGTACATGTTAGAGTGTTAGGTGCAGACGTAGGAAGTGTTTCCCCATAGAAAACAATGGGGCTGCGTTAGGAGCTGAACGCGGCTTTTTTGCAGGTGTTAGGTTTTTTTTTCAGCTCAAACAGCCCCATTGTTTTCTATGGGGGAATCGTGCACGAGCACGTTTTTGAAGCTGGCTGCGTCCGTAAACACCGCTGGTATCGAGAGTTGAAGTTGTGGTATTTAAAAGGTGCGTCCAGAAAAAAGCCAGCGTAGCTAACGCACCCCTTTGGCCGCAGAACTCTAAATCTAGGCGTAGATGTGTTTATCTTGCTGCCATTAGTGCAATGTTGTTACTTCAGCAAAGGATAACAAGAGAATGAAGCACATTTGATAATTGAAATAAATTGGAAAGTTGTTTAAAATTGTATGTTCTATACAAATGATGAAATACCATATTCCTGTCCCTTTAACATAATTGATATAATTTCACAGTTAGAGGATAAACTGTACTATGTTTTCTTCTCCTTGATTCCTTCCTTGGATTAAGACAGCACCTCAAATAATGCAATCCTTCTATTGAAGTTACTCATGTGGTTCAGAGCTTTAACCAAGCTCTATCGTATTTCAGCAGCGTTATGATTGGCCCATAACCACATCCGGTAAAACATACAAAATATTTATTAAAATTAGAAACAAATAAAAACTCCTTATCAGTACATCAGTGGACAAGAGGTTATCATGGTACAAATGTAAAAATCCCCATATGAGGAAATAACAATGTCCAACTTCAAACCCAATTGTCCCTTCACAGTACCACAGAGTAATGTTCCAATGTTTTGATGCAGAATTGCCTTAAAACGGCTTATTCAATGCCTCGTCAAGTGCTTTTTTTATGTGCCGTATGGCACGCAATTTGATTGGGTGCCACACAATAACAACATTTAAAAAAGCAGTCTAGTGAAGGGTGGACGGAGATACGAGAAGAAAAGGATGTGAGCTTACTTAATGTTTAACTTTCGTTTGGCGCATAAAAAGTAAGAGTTTATCAATGACCCTTATACTAAAATCTAACATTTATTTCAATTATTAGTTCTAAAATAGGCATATTTACTATCACTTTAAAAAATACAAGATTTCTTAATACACCATATACAAGAAAAATCTAATTTATAGAGAAAATTCAGTCTTGCTTCAACACGTCCTTAAAAAATAAATCCATAAAAATGATTTATTGACATGTATGTCTACAATTTTCTCCAATAAATCTGTGTAATGTTTTATGCTGCAACATATAAAGTATTAGTGAAGAAATGCAACATTTATTTGGACACGTCTTGAGTTAATGGATATACAGCATCTGGTTGTAAAAATGTTCATATTAGTATAATGATCTGTATAAATAAATGATAAGAAGCTGAATGATTCAGTTAGGCATATTCTGCTCCCGGCCTCTAACTAATTAATTTGATTTTTTTAAGAAGAAAATTACTTGTCGTGGTGTAGGACCTGTGAAGGATGTAGAAGAACCTGGAACATTTTCAAACAAAAAAAAACCATTTGAAACATGACCCTAAAGGATTTAAAGTGTCATTGCAAATTGTTATGAGGAGGATAATAAACCAGACAGCTTAATTAGGAACATAACTATTCTTATCCTCATAGAGCAGTCAGCTTTGTATGAAAAATGCCCAACAAAATATAATTCGTTGGCTCAGGTTTATGCATTATCCTTCCGCACAATTTGGGCTAGATTACGTGTGGATCGGTAATTACAGCTCCCACTCGCACGCTATCTCCGCTCAACTTCTGCTCTTTGCACGCGTGTTACAAGTGGAAAGTATTTTTTTTTACTTGTGCGCTAACCAGACTTCAAGGGATCGAGAAACGTTGAAAAAAAAATTAACACCCTTACTCGAGCGCTAACCGTAATCCTCATAAGCCTTCTACTCTAATAGCCCCTAAACCGCCACATAGCCCACCGCAAAGTACCCCAATACACTAATAACCCCTAAACTGTCACACCCCTACATCGCAAAGTAACCGCTACACTATTAACCCCTAAACCGCCACACCCCCACATCGCAAAATACCCCTCTACACTATTTACCCCTATACCACCACAACCCCCTTCACACAATACCCCACTACACTATTAACCCAAAACCACCACAACCCCATTGCAAAATACCCATTAACATCTAAATCCACTAACCAGCTAACCCAGCTAACCTAACATCCCCTAAGTTAGTTTTTTTTCAGGTAATGTTATTTATTTTTTTGTGGGTGACTTAGAGTTGTGGTTTTTAGCTGGTTAGGGGGGTTAGATGTTAGTGGGTATTTTGTGATGGGGGGTTGTGGCGATTTAGGCGTTAATAGTTTGTTAGCAAAATGTCAGTTATCTGCTATTTCCTACATGTAACATCTTTAATGAAGCAGAGGAGCAGCTGTAGGGCAACTTAAACCTAAATAAAGTTAAGGTAGTAGCTAGTGCTACTGCTTCAAGCCAGCAACAGCAAAATAAGCCCTTTTTCAATATAGTCAAGAACAAAAGTGAAGCTTACATACTATCAGTTGACACAGGAATCAGTCAATACATATGTACACATATACACATATACATATATATATATATATATATACATATTATACATACATACATATACACATTTTACCTCTGTGACTACCTTATATCTAAGCCTCTGCAAACTGCCCCCTTGTTTCAGTTCTTTTGACAGACATGCATTTTAGCCAATCAGTGCTCACTCCAGGGTAACTTCCCGTGCATGAGCTCAATGTTATCTGTATGAAAAACATGAACTAATGCCCTCTAGTGGTAAAAATGCATTCAGATTAGAGGCAGTCTTCAAGGTCTAAGAAATTAGAATATGAACCTCCTAGGTTTAGCTTTCAACTAAGAATACCAAGAGAACAAAGCAAAACTGGTGATAAAAGTAAAGTGGAAAGTTATTTAAAATTACATGCCCTCCATGTAGAGTCAGGAATTATTAAATCTTTCCAAGAACTGAAAATGGAATTTAATCTCAGTAATCAAGATTTTTTTGCCTATCTCCAAGCCAGGCATTACACTTCTCAACTGCTTGCGCAATATGATTGGAAATGGACGTGGGGGAGATTGGAGACGTGGCCGGCCTTGATCAAGGCTGGCCGCGGCTCCATCTCTCCATGGTATACCCTTCTGAACTCACAGAGGGGCAACGGTAATGTTGAAAAACTAGCCCAAAAATGGTCAGACCATCTGTCTATGAATATAGATAAGGATATACACATTGCGAGATCCTTCATGCTACTACGCAACACCACGATATCTGAAACATGGAGAGAGTCCCATACAAAGCTCATATATCAGATTTATTATACGCCAGATAAAGCATTTAGGTGGAATAATGTTGATTTTAAGAAATGTCCAAAATGTAGTCTACTAGCGGCTGACTTATTGCATATGGTGTGGCTATGCCCGAAAATAGAACAATTCTGGCACAAACTAGAGTTTTGGCTAGTGAAAGCGGTAAAAATTAAACCCCTCAAATTTACCCTGTTAAACATAATTTTTCTGTCTAATAATAAGGAGGGTTTCAGAGATGCCAAGATATTAAATCTAGTAGATTTTTAAAAAATGGAAAACTAGATTTATACCTACAGTGAACGAAGTCAAAAACTATCTCAAAAAGCAATACAGGGTAGAACAACTGGCCACAGATCTAAACTCAGAGGGCGAGATTGTAGCATTTTTTAGTAAATGGTCAAAATTCATTAAAAGCTTCTCGCCAACAGAAATAGAGGTCATGATAAGCCCATTTCAAAACTCGGAAATAGTTCTTCTGGGTATTTGGTAGAGTAGACCTGGCGCGGAGGGGGAGGGGAGGAAAAGGTTCAGCAATGTGGGGGTTGTGTCTCTTTCTTCCCCTTTTTTTTTTTCTTTTTTTTTCTTTCCTCTCTCTTTGTTTTGTTTTATTTTGCTGTCTTGATTCTCGTTCCTATATGCTCATTTTGATTAGGTTGAAATTAAGGTGTTGCGAAATTTTTTAAGCACCTTATACACTAGAACACACGATAAGAAATTATGCTATGTAACTAATTCAGCTGCTTTAGAATAGATTCACTCAGCATATACAGTAGATAATATTACTATGAAGTATTACAATATGCATTGAGTTATTTATTGTTTATGTATCAGATTATGGTTTACTGTTATATCTGTTTTGACGTTGATGTTGTTAAAAAACACCAATAAAAATTATATTTAAAAAAAAATTACATGCCCTGTTTAAAGCATGAAAGTTTTTTTTGGACCTGACTGTCCCTTATAACTTTTTTGTGCAATATTTTTTTAAATAATTTCTATTATATGGTGTTATTACTAATGTGAACTGTACTTTGTAATGTATTTTTGAAGTGTTTTATGCAATCTAGATTGCGCATTTCGCTCAACTTGTAATACTAGCGCTATTAAAAAGGAGTGCAAACTATTGCGAAAACCCTTGCAAAATTGTTTGCGCTCCACTTGTAATCTAGCCCTAAATATTGCATAAACATGATTTTCCATGCTTTCAGCTATTTAACTGCAAAAGGCTCCATTGCACTTATATTTACAGATATATATATATATATACTTATAAACACATGAATACATATGTACACACATATAAACACATGAATACATATGTACACACAAATATAAACACATAAATACATATGTACACACACATATAAACACATACATACATATGTACACACACATATAAACACATGAATACATATGTACACACACATATAAACACATGAATACATATGTACACACAAATATAAACACATAAATACATATGTACACACACATATAAACACATGAATACATATGTACACACACATATAAACACATACATACATATGTACACACACATATAAACACATACATACATATGTACACACACATATAAACACATACATATGTACACACACATATAAACACATACATAAGTACACACACATATAAACACATGAATACATATGTACACACACATATAAACACATAAATACATATGCACACACACATATAAACACATAAATACATATGTACACACACATATAAACACATGAATACATATGTACACACACATATAAACACATACATACATATGTACACACACATATAAACACATACATACATATGTACACACACATATAAACACATAAATACATATGTACACACACACACACATATATATATATATATATATATATATATATATATATATACTGTATATACACACACACACACATATCTAGACATGTATATGTATGTATCTCAATGTTAAAGCCATGTGCAGTAATTGTTTTTCACCTGACACCTCATATCTTTGAGCCCTTATAACTTTTACATTTTTAAAAAAATTATTTTTTTTATCAGATATGAGTGTAACTATAATTTTGATGTGTTTTGTGTAACTATTTTTTCTCACATAACAGTTAACTAGAGCTCTGAAGTCACGCTATCCCAAATCGCGATAAATTTGATTGGGCTCAGGAGAGCGCGTTAACTCAAACTATAATATTCATGCTACTTTCAACGCGTGCAAAAAGCCTTGATAAACCCCTAATCGCTTGCCCACAAAAGTTAGCACACTCCTTATCTAGCCCTAAAAAGGGAAAAATATTAGCGTACACTGTCCCTTTAACTTGCGGTAAACAGGCTTTCGCTTCTTGTTACGTGGAACCCTATGTGTACAATACCAGCAGCTCTTTACTTTGTATACAACAGACAGCCAAACAAAAGTTTAAATAACTGATTTGTATATATTACTAGCAACCACAGAGTAAAATATTCAATAATATTTCATTTACTCACTGCATTATTTACCATCAGTATTTCACTACCCGCTAATATTAAAATCTTTGAAGTGTTCTTACAAACGGCTTATTTTAAAGCGTCTCAGAATGGAAAACAGCTATTCAAGTCTATCATCCATTTTTCATAATTACAGTTTAGATTCAAACCATCATCATCCAGTAAAATGTATTTCTGTTAATCTTAACTCAAATCTTTTTACAAGTGGGCACACACACACCTGCTAAATAAGTATTTTATCAGAAAATTAAAAATGCATTTACAGTAAACAATCATTTTGGGTAAACGTAATTATTAATGATTTAAAGCCAATAGGATTTCAGTAGCTCTCATCCTATTTGAAGAATCAAATCAGCCAATAGGAATGCAAGGTACGCCATTTTGAAATGGCTACCTTGCATTCAACTTCTGTGTACGGACGCTCCGCACAGGATGTCTTCCAGGATAGCTCTGCGACGCTGGGATAAAGATAGAAGACGTCCCCGAGATGGATGAAGGTGTTGCTGCTTGGATGAAGACTTCTTGCCGCCTGGATGAAGATGGATGTCCGGACTTCAGGAACCATGAGCAGATTTTAAGGGACCGTTAGTGTTAGTTTTTTTTTTGGGGTGTTTTTTTATTTTTTTACATTAGGGATGGGCACTTGTAAAAGAGCTGAATGCCCTTTTAAGGGCAATGCCCATACAAATGCCTCTTTAGGGGCAATGGGTAGTTTAGGATTTTTTAGAGTTAGGTTTTTTTATTTTGGGGGGTTGGTTGGGTGGACTTTGTATTTTTTTTACAGGTAAAGGAGCTGTTTAACTTAGGGCAATGCCCTACAAAAGGCCCTTTTAAAGGCTATTGGTAGTTTATTGTAGGTTAGGCTGTGTTTTTTGGGGGGGGGCTATTTTATTTTTATAGGGATATTAGATTAGGTGTAATTGGTTTTATTTTTTATAATTTTGTTTATTATTTTTTGCAAGCTAACGCCTAGATTTAGAGTTCTGCGGCCAAAGGGGTGTGTTAGCTACGCTGGCTTTTTTCTGGCCGCACCTTTTAAATACCGCTGGTATTTAGAGTTCACAGAATGGCTGCGTTAGGCTCCAAAAAAGGAGCGTATAGCATATTTACCGCAACTTCTCGATACCAGCGGTGCTTACGGACGCGGCCAGCTTCAAAAACGTGCTCGTGCACGATTCCCCCATAGAAAACAATGGGGCAGTTTGAGCTGAAAAAAAACCTAACACCTGCAAAAAAGCAGCGTTCAGCTCCTAACGCAGCTCCATTGTTTTCTATGTGGAAACACTTCCTACGTCTGCACCTAACACTCTAACATGTACCCCGAGTCTAAACACCCCTAACCTTACACTTATTAACCCCTAATCTGCCGCCCCCGCTATCGCTGACCCCTGCATATTATTTTTAACCCCTAATCTGCCGCTCCGTACACCCCCGCCACCTACATTATCCCTATGTACCCCTAATCTGCTGCCCTAACATCACCGACCCCTATATTATATCTATTAACCCCTAATCTGCCGCCCCCAACGTCGTCTCCACCTAACTACACTTATTAACCCCTAATCTGCCGACCGGACCTGAGCGCTACTATAATAAATGTATTAACCCCTAATCCGCCTCACTCCCGCCTCAATAACCCTATAATAAATAGTATTAACCCCTAATCTGCCGACAGGAGCTCACTGCTACTCTAATAAATGTATTAACCCCTAAAGCTAAGTCTAACTTTAACCCTAACACCCCCCTAAATTAAATATAATTTAAATCTAACGAAATAAATTAACTCTTATTAAATAAATTATTCCTATTTAAAGCTAAATACTTACCTGTAAAATAAACCCTAATATAGCTACAATATAAATTATAATTATATTATAGCTATTTTAGGATTTATATTTAGTTTACAGGTAACTTTGTATTTATTTTAACCAGGTACAATAGCTATTAAATAGTTAAGAACTATTTAATAGCTAAAATAGTTAAAATAATTACAAAATTACCTGTAAAATAAATCCTAACCTAAGTTACAATTAAACCTAACACTACACTATCAATAAATAAATTAAATAAACTACCTACAATTATCTACAATTAAACCTAACACTACACTATCAATACATTAATTAAATACAATACCTACAAATAACTACAATTAAATAAACTAACTAAAGTACAAAAAATAAAAAAGAACTAAGTTACAAAAAATAATAAAATATTTACAAACATTAGAAAAATATTACAACAATTTTAAACTAATTACACCTACTCTAAGCCCCTAATAAAATAACAAAGACCCCCAAAATAAAAAAATGTGCTACCCTATTCTAAATTAAAAAAGTTCAAAGCTCTTTTACCTTACCAGCCCTGAACAGGGCCCTTTGCGGGGCATGCCCCAAAGAATTCAGCTCTTTTGCCTGTAAAAAAACACATACAATACCCCCCCCCCAACATTACAACCCACCACCCACATACCCCTAATCTAACCCAAACCTCCCTTAAATAAACCTAACACTCAGCCCCTGAAGATCTTCCTACCTTATCTTCACCTCACCGGGTATCACCGATCAGTCCTGGCTCCAAAATCTTCATCCAACCCAAGCGGGGGCTGGCGATCCATAATCCTGCGGCTGAAGTGGTCCAGAAGAGGCTCCAAAGTCTTCATCCTATCCAGGAAGAAGAGGCGATCCAGACCGGCAACCATCTTGATCCAAGCGGCATCTTCTATCTTCATCTGATGAGGAACGGCTCCATCGTGAAGACCTCCAGCGCAGATCAATCTTCTTCCGACGACATCCAACTGAAGAATGACGGTTCCTTTAAGGGACGTCATCCAAGATGGCGTCCCTCGAATTCCGATTGGCTGATAGGATTCTATCAGCCAATCGGAATTAAGGTAGGAAAATTCTGATTGGCTGATGGAATCAGCCAATCAGAATCAAGTTCAATCCGATTGGCTGATCCGATCAGCCAATCAGATTGAGCTCGCATTCTATTGGCTGTTCCGATCAGCCAATAGAATGCGAGCTCAATCTGATTGGCTGATCGGATCAGCCAATCGGATTGAACTTGATTCTGATTGGCTGATTCCATCAGCCAATCAGAATTTTCCTACCTTAATTCCGATTGGCTGATAGAATCCTATCAGCCAATCGGAATTTGAGGGACGCCATCTTGGATGACGTCCCTTAAAGGAACCGTCATTCTTCAGTTGGACGTCGTCGGAAGAAGATTGATCCGCGCTGGAGGTCTTCACGATGGAGCCGTTCCTCATCGGATGAAGATAGAAGATGCCGCTTGGATCAAGATGGTTGCCGGTCTGGATCGCCTCTTCTTCCCGGATAGGATGAAGACTATGGAGCCTCTTCTGGACCTCTTCAGCCGCAGGATTTTGGATCGCCAGCCCCCGCTTGGGTTGGATGAAGATTTTGGAGCCAGGACCGAACGGTGATACCCGGTGAGGTGAAGATAAGGTAGGAAGATCTTCAGAGGCTTAGTGTTAGGTTTATTTAAGGGGAGTTTGGGTTAGATTAAGGGTATGTGGGTGGTGGGTTGTAATGTTGGGGGGGGGTATTGTATGTGTTTTTTTACAGGCAAAAGAGCTGAATTTCTTGGGGCATGCCTGTGGTGACATTTTTATCACAGGGATATTGGAATATAGCTCACAGATTTTATAACTGGCAATTCACATAGCTGGTTTATTCAAGTAGTTCTTTTGTCTAGTGTCTGTCTAGAAAGACACACCCAATGGTCTTTTTGAGTGACATTTGATAAGCCACTCCCTTTTGAATTGGGGTATAAAATACCGTAACACCAGAGCCTCTGTCTCTCGCTATTTTATCCTGCTCCTGCTAAAAGATGGATGATGTTGGACACAGAGAATCTGGCTAAGTATTTCTGGGATAATATTCTGTGTAGCAGTATTGCACAATTGAGGTTAGTGTAGAAGAGTTGCCCTGTATTAATTAAATTTTGGACTGTTTATCTGTAAAATAGATTTATATATATATATATATATATATATATATATATATACCTGTAAATATTTATCTTATTATTAACATATATTGATTCCTAAATAAACTGTTTGGCAAATAGTGGAGGCCCTCTCATAGAGTTTATTTCACAATTTATCTGTGTTGGTTTTAGTGGTACCACCATAGAGATTTAGTATATTATATTTAGTAGAAAGTAAAGATATTTTAAATTAATAGATAACCACATTTTGGCGGCCATGAAGTTGTAGACGAAGACATATGCCATTTAGTTTTGCAGGAATCAAATGAATGTTGATTTATTTTAAATTTAACTGCAGTAAATGTAGATTTGGTGTTTTATAGCAAAGTTTTTGTATGTAGTACTTTATTTAAAAAGCGCAAATAGTGGTTGGTTTCAAAGGCCTGTTGTATGTTTCTCAAGAAAAGCATGGCTTTAAAAAAACCTGTATTTCTGGTCTGTATAAATTTGCATTTGCATAGGGGAAGGCCTGTTTTGTAGCCTGCTAAATCTTAAATAACCCCCACAGTGTTATCTATATGGCCCATGTGTATTTTCTGTCTCTTTGTGTTGAAAAGAGATTTAAAAAAAAGCATGTGATAAGAGGCAACCCTAAAAGGCTTAGAAATTATCATATGAGCCTACCTATGTTTGGCTTCAACTTAGAATACCAAGAGAAAAAAAAGCAAGTTTAATGATGGAAGTAAATTGGGAAGTTGATTATACTAGACTGTCCCTTTAACTCTTGTATTTTTCTTGTTTTTGGAAACTGGATACTTTTATTGTTGAGGCAGTTTTCTATCAGTTTTCTAATGAATTTTAGAGACATGTGTTGTGTTGGTCCCATCTAAATGTTTTTACAAACAAAAGCTTTACAGTACTATTTAATAGCTGACACAGTAAGGTTAAAGTGATTGAATATAATGTCCATTTTTATAAAGATTGTAATATTCTTGCACATTTTTATTTATTTCTTTTTACAAAGGATTCCTTTCTGTGAATGTGTTACACCCAGAGCTGTAGCTTGCCCTATACATAAATTTCATTCTGAATTGTATGGGAAATTGTGTAGAATTTAAAGTTAAGAAATTACAGTTAAATTTTGGGAAAATGCTAAGCCATAAGCAGTTTAAAGCATATTTTGTTTTTCCCTCCTTCTTCTTCCATTTCTTTGTTCAGATTTTTAATTAAGTTTGTATGGAATACAAAAGGTGTAACCTTTGTTTTGGGTAACAACGTTAAAAATTTGCATTTCCTGTGTTTGGAGCAGATCCTGGAACCAAAACTACAGTTGAAATTAGCATTTAGAAGTTCTATAGAATCTTCCTGTACTTAAAATATTTTTATAAATTTTCCTCAAATTTGGGAAAATATCAGTAAAAAGGATTCCTTGCTTTGCTTTGTTCATTTATTTTATTTAGGTTAGTATTATTGATGGTTTACACCTTTTAAAAGAGAACAATATTTTTTTTTTTAATTTTGTTCTGCTTAATTTCTGTTTAGTCTGGTGTTTCATTGCCCTATAGAGATGATAATTCCATGCATTTGGGGCAGTTAAAATAGTCTGGCAAACTATGCTGTGAGAGACACACTATTCTAAGTCTGTTCCCCAGATTTAAAATAAAGAATAATGAGCAGTGGTTAGAAAAAACTTAACTATATTACCACCTCTGCTGGAATGCTGACCTGCTTATAAACAGATCTAATTACTACCCCTTCTACATGGCTTAACTGCTATGTCCTTTGTTGTGTAAAATTAGCATCTCAATGGTATCTTGTACATCCTGTGTTAACATTTAAAAAAAAAACTACTATGCTGTGAGAGACACACTATTCTAGTATATATATATATATATATATATATTTTTTTTTATTTTTTTTATTATTTTAGTTCTAACGGCTATCTGTTAAAAATGTCTGGAAAAAACTATATTTCACAGGAAATCTGTGATTACTTTAACAATTACATTCATAAATATAATGGTCCATTCCTCATCCCAGAAGCTAAAAACAACAAGTGTGAAAGTGTTTTAGATATACTAACACAGGTATTAACTCTTAAAAAGATGAATAATAATAAAAGAAAATGTATGATAGCGCAGGCAGTGATTTCAACAATAAAGAGATTAACTGACATTATTGGAGACCGTACAGAGCAAAATAAAGACCTTAAATTAAAGTTAGATAACACACAGACTGACAGAGATTGTATTAAGCTTTCTGCTTTAACTAACACCATACAGATCAGTAAATTACAACGTAAATTAAAATTAACAGAACACATCAGTAACGAATACTCAAACAAAATTACTGAGTTACAGATGAAAATTGAACAAAAAGAAAAAATAATTAGTGATATTTCTGGGAACAATGCAGATAGTGATAACTTACTGCCACAAAGGAAAGAGCCAAAACAAGTAGTAAAACAAGATAAAATGCAAATGGACCCCACTAAAAACCCAAGTTCTGTTCCAATTGCCCCTGTCATAATTTCTGAGAATTTTAACAACCTGAAAGTTCCTACAGGTTTTTCAAATCAGACTAGGCCAATGACTGTAGCAGATAAAGACATTTTTAAGAAATGGTGGGGCACAATCCCCACAAACAGCTTTAATAACTTTTCACATTGGTTTCACAAGGGAACTGAAAAAGCCATAAAATTAGGTATGAGCATGCCGGAATGGACAGAATTGCTTCAAGATGCCATGGGCCCCTATGCCAACAGGTTATTAGGATTTAATTCAAGTATATGTGATCAGGCTGGCAGGATAGCTAAAACCTTTTTCAATTTTACTAGTCTAGAAAAAGAGATTAGTGAAATTACCATGAGACCACTAGATGGGCCATTTGAAGTAGCAAAAAGAGTTTTATTCTGGTGTGTGCTGCGCCAGCCACAGACCCAAATGGTCTGGGGGTCACCAGCTCACATACAGAGGGTACTTGAAGCTCTCCCCAGAAAATGTCAGGAGTTTGTAAAGCTGTATGATCCAAACTCCACAAACCTACATATGGTGCTCACTAGAGCTGAGAAGTGGTGGAATTATCACCCATACACCATTAAGGCAAATTCTGCAGTGAAGCAGTCAATGGAGAATAATCTGAATATTCACAGGCAGGAATCAGAGAGGGGTAATAGAATGAATGTTTGTGGATATCAGAATAGTAGAGCATCAAATACAGGAAACTGGAGAGACAGGAATTTAAATGGCGATATTAACAAAGGAGAAAATTGGAGGCTGAGGTCAAATGAGATAAACAATAAGGCCAACTTAAGTTATTGGGAACTCAAACAAAAAAACAGGAGAATGAGAGATCAAATTGGGTTTCTAAAGAAGCAACTGACAGAGCTGGAGGGCTCAAATTAAATAATTCATTTTTTGTTTATAAGCATATTTGTTTGCAGTACATTTGTATTGTGTAATGTGTACTTTAGTGTTAAGTTCAATTAATAATTTTAAGTGTTTTTCATTATTAAGTTTTAAATGCCAATATTAAGAATGTATAGTTAATTGATGCATTCTCTTTCTAAAAAACAATAACAGATACCTCCATTGTGATTAGTTTTGGGAGGCCAGATGCAATACCATTTCTATGTAAACTGTCTGAAGTCTTATCTTGCAGGAAGAAAACCAATGAAGATAGAAGGCTTCTCACCTTTCCTTCCAGTTGTTCCCCAATAACACATATTATAGATTGTTGTTTTTCAGGTGTCTTCAGGACTGATCTTACCATGAAGCTATGATGGTGGCATTGGACAAATTAAATAAGTATAATGTATCACAATGGAGATGTAAAATGGTGCATTAGGCCAAAATATATATATATATATATATATATATGCAACATAAGTTAAGTAAGGGTGCGAGTGGGATGATGCAATAACAGAGGCACTTTCCAACTTAAAGGGACACTCAGGTTAAATTAAATTTTCATGATTCAGATACAGCATGTCATTTTAAACAACTTTCCAATTTACTTCCATTAAAACAAATGTGCACAGTCTTTTATATTTACATTTTTTGAGTCACCAGATCCTACTGAGCATGTGCAAGAATTCACAGACTATACGTATATGCATTTGTGATTGGCTGATTGCTATCACATGGTACAAGGGGAGTGGAAATATACATAACTTTGAAATTTGTTATAAAAAAAATCTACTACTCATTTGAAGTTCAGACTAAGTGCTATTGCATTGTCTTGTTATCTTGCATTTGTTGATTATGCAAATCTAATGTGTTGACTGGTCCTTTAAAGGTAATATAACTGTGAATGTGGTTTCTACTGCAAATGGAGTGTTGTAGTGTGAAGTAAATATATGCCTGGTTTTAATGTTTTTTCATTCCTTTGAGGGTCTTGGAAAAAACAAAGTGGTTCAAAGAGAGAGATTTGGTAAAGCAAAAGCAAGGACCAGATGCCAAAAGCAAGGACCAGATGCCAAAAGATGACAACAAAGAACTTCAGTGAACCATTATAACTTTTGTTTTACAGGCACAATTCACACTTTCTTAATAAAGATTTTACTACACGCATACCCATCTAGTGTACCCACACTCACACACTCATACATGAACTTTTCCCAATATTTAAGACCATTGTATAAATGTTGCTAATGGGGTTTAGCATAGGATTTTGTTTTTCTATGTATAATTTTAAATTAATTTTTCTAATGAATTGTATAAAGTTAGATTAGGAATTGACAGTCCTAGGAAAGTACAGAAGAGCTCATATCGCCGAGGGAATGATTCCGAAGGGATGGTGGGAGAATTTCTCCTGTAAGGTTTTCGCTCCCACTGTGTTCTTCTGTACTAGTGGGTATAACTAGAAAACGGGGCAACATAGGAGAAGAAAAAGTGAGGGAATGTGGTGACATTTTTATCACAGGGATATTGGAATATAGCTCACATATTTTATAATTGGCAATTCACATAGCTGGTTTATTCAAGTAGTTCTTTTGTCTAGTGTCTGTCTAGAAAGACACACCCAATGGTCTTTTTGAGTGACATTTGATAAGCCACTCCCTTTTGAATTGGGTTATAAAATACTGTAACACCAGAGCCTCTGTCTCTCGCTATTTTATCCTGCTCCTGCTAAAAGATGGATGATGTTGGACACAGAGAATCTGGCTAAGTATTTCTGGGATAATATTCTGTGTAGCAGTATTGCACAATTGGGGTTAGTGTACAAGAGTTGCCCTGTATTAATTAAATTTTGGACTGTTTATCTGTAAAATAGATTTATATATATATATATATATACCTGTAAATATTTATCTTATTATTAACATATATTGATTCCTAAATAAACTGTTTGGCAAATAGTGGAGGCCCTCTCATAGAGTTTATTTCACAATTTATCTGTGTTGGTTTTAGTGGTACCACCATAGAGATTTAGTATATTATATTTAGTAGAAAGTAAAGATATTTTAAATTAATAGATAACCACAATGCCCCGCAAAGGGCCCTGTTCAGGGCTGGTAAGGTAAAAGAGCTTTGAACTTTTTTAATTTAGAATAGGGTAGGGCATTTTTTTATTTTGGGGGGCTTTGTAATTTTATTAGGGGGCTTAGAGTAGGTGTAATTAGTTTAAAATTGTTGTAATATTTTTCTAATGTTTGTAAATATTTTATTATTTTTTGTAACTTAGTTCTTTTTTATTTTTTGTACTTTAGTTAGTTTATTTAATTGTAGTTATTTGTAGGTATTGTATTTAATTAATGTATTGATAGTGTAGTGTTAGGTTTAATTGTAGGTAATTGTAGGTATTTTATTTAATTTATTTATTGATAGTGTAGTGTTAGGTTTAATTGTAACTTAGGTTAGGATTTATTTTACAGGTCATTTTGTAATTATTTTAACTATTTTATCTATTAAATAGTTCTTAACTATTTAATAGCTATTGTACCTGGTTAAAATAAATACAAAGTTACCCGTAAAATAAATATAAATCCTAAAATAGCTATAATATAATTATAATTTATATTGTAGCTATATTAGGGTTTATTTTACAGGTAAGTATTTAGCTTTAAATAGGAATAATTTATTTAATAATAGTTAATTTATTTCGTTAGATTTAAATTATATTTAATTTAGGGGGGTGTTAGGGTTAGGGTTAGACTTAGCTTTAGGGGTTAATCCATTATTACAGTAGCGGCGAGATTCGGTCGGCAGATTAGGGGTTAATAATTGAAGTTAGGTGTCGGCGATGTTAGGGAGGGCAGATTAGGGGTTAATACTATTTATTATAGGGTTATTGAGGCGGGAGTGAGGCGGATTAGGGGTTAATAACTTTATTATAGTAGCGGTGCGGTCCGCTCGGCAGATTAGGGGTTAATAAGTGTAGGCAGGTGGAGGCGACGTTGAGGGGGGCAGATTAGGGGTTAATAAATATAATATAGGGGTCGGCGGTGTTAGGGGCAGCAGATTAGGGGTACATAGGGATAATGTAGGTAGCGGCGGTTTACGGAGCGGCAGATTAGGGGTTAATTATTGTAGGTAGCTGGCGGTGACGTTGTGGGGGGCAGGTTAGGGGTTAATAAATATAATATAGGGGTCGGCGGTGTTAGGGGCAGCAGATTAGGGGTACATAAGTATAACGTAGGTGGCGGTCGGCAGATTAGGGGTTAAAAAAAATTGAAGTGGCGGCGATGTGGGGGGACCTCGGTTTAGGGGTACATAGGTAGTTTATGGGTGTTAGTGTACTTTAGAGCACAGTAGTTAAGAGCTTTATAAACCGGCGTTAGCCCATAAAGCTCTTAACTACTGACTTTTTTCTGCGGCTGGAGTTTTGTCGTTAGATTTCTAACGCTCACTTCAGCCACGACTCTAAATACCGGAGTTAGAAAGATCCCATTGAAAAGATAGGATACATAATTGACGTAAGGTGATCTGCGGTATGGAAAAGTAGCGGCTGAAAAGTGAGCGTTAGACCCTTTAATGACTGACTCCAAATACCAGAGGGCGGTAAAAACCAGCGTTAGGAGCCTCTAACGCTGGTTTTGACGGCTACCGCCCAACTCTAAATCTAGGCCTAAGTGTTTTCTATTTTTCGTAATTTAGTGTTTATTATTTTTTAGATGTTTTTATTTTTTCATAGTGTTTTAATTGGTAGTATTTTTTAATTTATTAGAATAGTTATGTTAGGTTAATTTATAGTTTAATGTTAGGTTTATTTTTATTTCACAGGTAAGTTTTTATTTATTTAAATATAGTTATATTGTAATTTTAATTTAAAGTTAGGGGGTGTTAGCTTTAGGTGTTAATAGTTTAATTTAGTGTTTTGCGATGTGGGGGGCAGGCGGTCTAGGGGTTAATAGGTTTAGTTTAGTAGTTACGATGTGGTGGGCTGGAGGTTTTGGGGTTAATACTTTATTGTAGTGTTGGCGATGTGGGAGGCCGGCAGTTTCGAGGTTAATACATTTATTTAGGTGTCGGCGATGTCAGGGAGCGGCGGTTTAGGGGTTAATATATTTAAAAAGTGTTGGTGATGTGGGTGGGCGGCAGATTAGGGGTTAATAACTTTATTTAATAGTTGCGATGTGGGTGGGCAGCAGATTAGGGGTTAATAGGTTTAATATAGTGTTTGCGATGCGGGAGGGTGGCGGTTTAGGGGTTAATAGGTAGTTTATGGGTGTTCGTGTACTTTGTAACACTTTAGTTATGAGTTTTGTGAAACAGTTTTGTTACACAAAATCCATAACTACTGCTCTCAGATGGCGGTATGGATCGTGTCGGTATAGGCTGTAACGCAAGCATTTTAGCCGGACCGCACAACTATGAAAATCCCACACAAAATTTTTTGGAGTGCGGAATGGTATAGCTATACTGACACGACTCGTAATATGCTTTCCTGGCCACTCTAGCATAATGGCCAATGAGTACACAACAAGTTATTTTCTCTATATTTTGTGCGTAGTGGAGGATTTTAAATTCACCTTATACCTCCCCCTAATTTTAAATGTTGTTGTATTTTGCCCCGAAATCAACTTCACCCAGCAGTGATTCAAACCTTCACCCAGCTGATGAGTAGCAAAAACCAAGAAACAGTCTGTCCTGGGATGGTTATAAATCACCGCACTAACCCTAGCTGTGTGAACAGCGATGCTTTAGCGTAAAGGGAATTTGCTGAAAAGCAGACTTGAAGTAAAAAGGTGTGTCATTGTGAACCTAATTTGCATATATTACCCAGAATCCTTTGCTGCATTGGAATCAATGTAATTCAGAGGTTTTCTGTGGGAAAAACAAGCCTTCCTCCCCCTAATTTTAAATGTTGTTGTATTCTATGTATTTATAAATAGATATTCCTATATAAATCTGTATATATATGTATAGATATATATTTTACCAAAATATATAAAATATGTATTTATGAATAAACAGAACATATTCTGCTATGTAAAGAACATTGGAATGTGAAATATTTCATGTCGGGTTAGCGCACTTGAGAAAACACGACTTTGCGCGACTTATTGGATGTTAATTCTTCCCTCACTTTTCACGCTCCATTGATGTCTATGGGGGAATACGTTAACGCGGTCGCAATATTCCAAGTTTGGCTTTTTGCGCGCTTTGGGTTAGCTCTCATGCAAAAACCTTTTACTTTCAACTTGAAAGACGTGCACTACCTGACGCACACAAAAAGCCTCCGTCCAGCGGAGTTAACGTGCGAGCAGGAGTACAAACTATAGCTCCAAAATCTTGTTGGCATTTTCTCTGATTTAGTGTAATTAACAAGGTAATACTCTCTACCCTTCAATTACTACAATTACTAAATAAATATCTTAAGAAATTTGTACTAGGGCATCTTTTATCGCACAGACAATTATTTAAAATACACATGGTATAATAATATCCATCTATAAATGATCCTTACATGTCTTAAGTTTGCTTCTTGCTCTGTAATAAATGGTGGCTGCTTTTCAGCTAAAGCTTTAAGTTCACCCTGGTTAAGAAAAAGAACATTATTAGTTAAAATATAGTTTTATTTGCATGGCTGCAAGAAAATCCAAACACTGCAAAGTTTGCTAACAAAATCACATTTAAACCTTTTTGTTACTGATTCATACTATGTATATATAAAAATCAATTTGATGTTTCATTAAAGGGACAATAATTACCAAAAATATTATTTTTCAAAAAGATAGATAACCCCTTTATTACCCATTCCCCAGTTTTGCATAACCAACACTGTTATATTAATACACTTTGTACATCTGTGATTACCTTGTATCTAAACCTCTGCAGACTGCCTCCTAATCTCAGTTTGACAGACTTACATCTTAGCCAATCACTGCTTACTCATAAAAAAAGTCCATGGGAGTGAGCACAATGTTATCTATATGGCCCCCATTAACAAACAGTACAAGTTATTAGCTATTCACAGCCAGACTGTGAGCTAAGTGGTGGACTGCAGTCTTAGAAATCAGTTTATAAGTCTACCTAGGTTTAGCATTAAACAAAAATACCAAGAGAAATAAGCAAATTTAATGATAAAAGTAAATTGGAAAGTTGTTTAAAATGACATGCCCTATCTGAATCACAAAAGTTAAATTTGGACTTTACTGTCCGTTTAACTAGTAGAGATGTGCATTTGTTTTGTAATAAAACAAATATCCGAATGAATGCACAAAGAAAATGAAAGAAAAATAAAAAAAATACTGGCGAAAATTGTCAGTATTTGTTTCCTTATTTTTTTTTAAGGGGTTAATACCTTAATGCGCTCTGGAGAGCGCACTAATCTGATCCTCTCACTAAAGTTAGTGCAGGTTTTGGAAACGAGAGCGTTAAACCTGAAGTTATAGCGGCTTGGGCTCTGTCAATAAGATCGGGTTAGGGCACTCTTCAGAGCGCATTAAGGCAAGGTAAACTTTTCACCTGTATCTTAAAAACATTTATATATTTTGTTTTTGGCAAAAATGAATGTAACATTCAGTATTCAATTTGTTTTAAACAAAATGAATACTAAATAGTGCAGACACCTAATATTCAGGAAAAGGAATTTCCCTGAATATTCAGAACAAAAATGTTGTCCAAAACGAAAATGTCTTAGCTTCACATATCTATTAATTAGAACTGCACGGCATCAGCAAGCAGTAAATGCAGTTTTGGACTTTTTTGCAAATATATTTCTGTGCTGCCCATTTTCCTAAGTTTGGCGCTGGAAAGAGCTGATTTCCATAGACTGTTACCATTTTTGGGATCCGGTTAACAAACAATGAATTGCACAGGTATATATATTTATATCACGTTCAGCAGGATCTGAATTCAGATTAAGTACATAATACAAACAATAATAACGTAATAGTACATATGTAAATAATAGTAAATATTTCATTTGTAGATGCTGAGGCTTATTCATAAATAATTACAAAGTGTTTAAAGAGACATACAGCTTATGGCCTCTATTTAACAACGACCAGATGGACAAGGACAGACATCTCTGCCCCTGTCCGGCCAGCACTGTGGCTAGCGGGCAGCAATACGCTTCCTGCATTTATCATTGTACAAACCCTGCTTGTGCAACACCGCTGCCTGGCTGTCAGTCACCCTGGTCATAGTCCCGGGGGATTGAGAAATGCCACTTTAGAGTTTGGGTAGTAGGTTAAAAAGCAGCGTCTTCATAAGTGACACTTACAGACAGGGGTTGCTATAACAACACATAAATGTTTAAAGAGAGAGTAAAGTCAACATTAAACTTTTATAAAAAAATAAAATCTACTTCAATTATCAAATTTGCTCCATTTTCTTGGTATCTTAGGTTGAAAAACATAACTAGGTTGCCTCAGGAGCAGCAATGCACTACTGGGAGCTAGCTGCTTATTGGTGGCTGCACATACAATGGCTTTTGTCATTAGCTCCCTAAAGTGCATTGCTGCTCCTTCAACAAAGGATGTGAAAAAAAGAATTGAGCAAATTAGATAATAGAAGTAAATTTGGAAAGCTGTTTAAATTGTATGCTCTACTTGGATTATAAATCATGTCCCTTTAAGGGGACATGACGCACAATTTTTTTGTTTCATGATTCAGATAGAGACTAGAATTTTAAACAACACCAAATTTGTTTCATTCTCTTGGCATTCTTTGTTGAAGAAACAGCAATGCACATGTGTGAGCCAATAACATGAGGCTTATATGTTCAGCCACCAATCAGCTGCTCCTGAGCCTACCTAGGTATACTTTTTAACAAAGAATATCAATGGAATTAAACATATTAGTTTAATGTCCCTTTAACATCAAGAATGTTTTTTCATGGGAAAATGTATTTTACAAACGTTCTTTCCTAAACAAACAAGAAAATCCCATGTTACACTCACTTTTTGTTGCCTTTTATAGTTCCTTTCCTTTTTTGTTTTCAGGAGTTTCTTCCTTGGCTTCACCTACCAGTGCAAGAGAGAATAATGTGATTAATAAAAATGAATCTATTCAAAAGTCCTCTCAAATACACTTGAATTATGCGCACTCACTTTTCAAAATCATGCAAAGCATCATAAACTGAAGACATAAATTGCCACACGACACTTATATGCAAAACATCTACAGAGCGGAGAGAAAATGCCTGCTTGGGTTCGCCAGGCTCGCAATCCACCAGTCTGTTGATATATTCTTAAAAAGGAGGCCGACAAGTGGCGATGTGTCTCCCATAGGATATAAAAGGGATTGCGGCTTCTGCAAAACTCTGCTGACATCGCCACTCATTGACACTGTCAGTGGAGAGGGGCTGGGTGCTATTTTTGAAATGTTCCTACACAGAACAGACAGTGCTCTCCTCTTCTGATCTTCCATCACCGAAGTCCTCTTTATGTGGTCATCGCTGCACATTAAAGTTTGAATGCAAGGTTCCCATTAATATTTATTCAAATTAGCTCAAATAATTTAAGTTTTTTTCTATTTGGATTTAAAAATCAGTCAACAGGAATGCAAGAGCAGCCCCAAATTACCTCAGTGTTGGGCGGTAACCACACAAGTGGACGCTGGCAACAGAAGATCCGAAGATGAGAAGATAAGAAGATCAGATGATGGATGAAGACTGGTCAGGTGGACATACCCAGCGGAACACTGCCATGGCTGAAGAGGGAAGAAGGACCACCGCCATGGATGAAGACAGAAGAGGAGCACCACCTTGGAGTAGTGTCTGCCCACTTAGGAGCCGGATTCAAGTTGGGTGAGTACCATCTTTGGGGTTTAGCATTAGGCTTTTTTTTGGGTGGGTGATTTTTGTAGAATAGCTTTTTTTATGCAAAAGAACTATAATCACTTTAGGGCAATGCCCTGCCAAATGCCCTTATCAGAGCAACTTTTTTTTTTGGATAGAGTTTTTTAAATGCAAAAGAGCTAAAATCACTTTAGGGCAGTGCCTTATCAGGGCAACTTTTTAGTTTAGGCTTTTTAAGATTGGCTTTTTATTGGGGGTGGGGGTTACTTTGGTTTTAAAATAGGGATTTTTCTTTCCAAGTAAAAGAGCTAAATCACTTTAGATCACTAGTATTTATACCTGTTCTCAGGCCTCCCCAACAGCCCAGATTTTCTGGATTACCTAGGATGAGAGCAGGTAAAATAACCATGTTTACTAATTATCTGATTATTTCACCTGTGCTCTAGTTCAGATATCCACAAAACGTGGCCTGTTAGGGAGGTCTGAGGACAGATTTGAAAACCAGTGATTTAAGGCAATGCCCTACAAAGGTTAGGGGGATAATGCGGTGGGGTATTGGAGGTATAGGGGTTAGTAAAGTAAGGGTGTTTGCTGTGGGCTTGTGGAGGTGTAAGGGTAAATAGATATATTTACTAGGCACAGTGCTATATTTCAAAGAGATCTTTTACTATACATTGTCAGTGTATATAATCGCCAGCATCGCCATCCATTGAGATGTATAGTAAACCGCCTCTCAGTGATGGTGCCTTTAAACAATGATGTCGGCAGACTGTAATATTTCTCCGGCTTGCACGACATTGCTTGATTTTAACTTGATCTTCCCTAGACTCGAAAATCAAGCAATACGCATCCATTCACTTAAAGGACACCTTAAAACATACTAGTACAAATTTTTAGCACGCATTTTGAAAATCTGTGGCTTATCCTTTTAATCTACCGGTTATGTTTCATCTACTGGAAGAAAAACCCCATTATAGAATAATTTATTGTGAGTATAGAATGTACATACCTGCGAAGCCAACTGCATGAGGTGAGCAGGAGGCCCATTGGAGTCAGTACTGTCAGATCCATTGGTGCTGAAAAGAATAAATAGAGAAGAGTACAATGGGCTCTTCATTTGAGTTGTATTTACAAGTTATCTCTGGCTGTATAACGGTTCTTGTAATTTGTGGTTTATTGTCAGTCAATCTTAAAAACACTAGCGCTATTTACAAGCTCAATACAGAGTGTTAATGTGTGACATCATGACATGCAATTGTCATAATATAAAAGGACAACTGATATTGCTGAAAAGAGGGTACCTAAACTAATAGGGGATTACATAAAAAGGCAGTGAGGAGGTTGTGCCATTTTTAATTTTTGTCTTCACTCAGAGAAACCATCTATATTTACGCTTTCTTATTAGTCTCTCAGACTGATTAATGATACATAGCAATACTCTATAACAGCATATCTATTCAACACCATCATATAGATGTAGAGAGTACATGCGATAAGATTTCATCCACAATAATAGTGGGATAATTAGCATTTCACTGAGTTTGCAAAAATTAAATCTGATAATTCAATGACCATGGATCTCCATACATCCTAGGCCAATTTTATAACACATCACCTCCCCTACCTAATAGTATACACCTGATGACATTTCCCCTCTTCAGTTGTGTTTCCTTGTAGTTTTAATCTTTTACATTTTTAATACATATATATATATATTTCCACAGCATAATAATAATTTTAAAATTGTTTTATGTCTATTAAAGGGGCATAATACGCATATGCAAAATCACTTGAAACTGATGCAGTATAATTGTAAAAAGCTGACAGGAAAATATCACCTGAGCATCTCTATGTAAAAAAAGAAGATATTTTACCTCACAATTTCCTCAGCTCAGCAGAGTAAGTTCTGTGTAAAAAGTTATATTTAGCTGCTGCCCAGCTGCAGGTAAAAAAAAAAGAAGAAGAAATGAACAGCAGCCAATCAGCATCAACAGTGCTGAGGTCATGAACTCGTTTACTGTGATCTCATGAGATTTGACTTAACTCTCATGAGATTTCATAGTAAACTTCCTTAAACTGAATAGGGAAATAAGATGAGTGTGCACGTAAGCTCACTCCCTTAGCTGTCCCGGGAGAAACATACTGATTTGCTGCTTAGAAGTCCTTTACAATGGGATGTGGCTACTGAGGAACTTTTGAGGTAAAATAGCTTTCTTTTTTTACATAGAGATATTCAGGTGATATTTTCTAGTCAGCTTTTTACAGCTATGCTGCATCACTTTCAAGTGTTTCAACATTTGGGTATCATGGCCCTTTAATGGCAGAGTTTGTTTTTTGGTAATTTTGATTTGGTTTTATATTTTTTTTTACGTTTGATTACTTCCCAGATCATTACAGATGAACCATTTGAAAGTTTGTGGCGCCCCTAGAGTTGAGGCATTTTTTTGTTTCAAGTTTGAGTACAAATACCATTATTTAATGTTATAAAGATCAATTTAAATTGTTTATATACAAACAATAAGCGTATACAGTAATTAAATAAATGAATTGTTAAGGGAAATTAAGGCAAAAATATGTTATTTAAAGAATTTACATCATCATAAAACATTCCAAAGATATATTACAAAAAACCTTTAAGATATTTTCAGCTTTTGTGTCTTAACTTGTAGGCTATCCACATCAGTTATTAATAGTAACTGTCTTAGGAGCTCCTCCCATTTGTTATTTTGTATGTTTTTTTTTGTTGGTCCACCACCTACCCATTTCTTTGGCTTCTCTTCAAGACCCCATTTTTAACAACTGCTTGACAGCAGAATATCCCGTCAGAACGATGACTGGTCCTGCTTTTCAGCTATTGTTTTCCGATTGTGGCCTCAAACCTTTATTTGCAAACCAAGACTGCCTTTGTTAACAGATAAGTACTTAGTAAAAAAAATAATTACTGTGCTTTTCCCTGTTTTCTGGCCCATTTTGGATTACTGTGTGCCCCAAACTCCCTCTCTCTTGTGTTCGCACTGCTTATACTTCATCTTTAAAAGAGCTGATCTCTTGTCGCTTGGCTCCATCCCAGCTGGCTGGACTTATGGAACTACTAGCCGGCTGGGCTACCCTGGAATCCCGCTGAACTTTACCCTAGGTGGCTCCAGAGGCCCTTTGTCCCAGAGCTCAGCTCTTTTGGGGATTTGTTGTGCCTTTGGTGGACAAGGGTTGGGTTGATTGCCGATGGGGAGCTCACCCGGGAACCAGGGATTTTGGACACCCCCAGTAACAAATCATGCCATTTTTTGGACTGTGGCGTTTTGGACAGATGGCTTTCCAACGACACCCTGGAAGGGCCGCTGCGCCCCCGGGATCACCTAAAACCATGGCTCCTATGGAGGCGCAAGCCTGTCTGGAGGGGCAAGAATGGCAAGATCAGATAAAGCTGTGTGGTTTTTACAGTAAAGTCTGTTCGTGTTTCACCTTAATACTGGTCTTGTCTGGTTATTAGGGTGGGCTCTTACTAAAATCACTTTCTCCGATCTATAGCTACAAGTTCCAGGTACAAGAAGTACCCTTTTGGTGGAGCTACCCAGTCGGGGTAGCCTGAGTCTGTCACAACTGGTTGGCAGCGGTGGGATGCTTCCTTCTACCTGGAACATCCAAACCACTACCAGGTTCACTTCGGATAGAGCAGCAGTACTCTGGATTTAAAAGGAGTACCCTTAAGAATTTGCTTGAAGTTTGTGGACAAGTGGCCAGCAACAAATCCAAGGCAGCGATCATCAGCAAGCTGATGGAAGGCTATCGAGCCAGCGATCAGACCATTGAGCCCGGCAGTAGCCGGGGCAGTGACCGGGCCAGCAAGCCTTCAATTGGGGGGACTGATATGTCCGAGGTTCAGAGGGAGATCCAGTGGCGGCTGGCACTCTATGGAACTACCCAACCCAGTGGATCATCACGCAGATTATTGAGGACACTACACGACTCAAGATGCTAGAGGTCCAGAAACCTATGGGGGGAGCTGTGCCGGCCAACCTGTGGCCTACTACCCCTAAGAAGAAGCTACCCCATGAAGCTTTCTGTGCCTTTAAAGATGGCGAAGAGGAGATTGATCAATACCTGCAGGTATTAGAGACTCAATGCTAGCTGCACGGCGTCGCTGATGCCAACTGGGTTACCCTCCTGATTGGGAAGCTGTCAGGGAGAGCCTTGGATGCCTTTGAGGCTATTCCCCTGGAAGACAAACAAAACTATGAGCGGGTGAAGGAGCGCATCTTGGCGAGGTATGCCATCACCCCTGAGGCTCACTGTCTGAATTTCCGGAGGCTCTTTACTGAGTGGACCCACCAATTCACCCGCCCCCTGGACTATTGGTTTTCGGGTTGCCAAGTGACCACCCTGGCCCAAGCCACCCAGCTCATCCTTATGGAAAATTTTTGTGACCACTCCCCGCCGGAGGTAAGAGAATGGGTCAGGGATCGGAAACCGGAGACAGTGGATCAAGCTGCCATCCTAGCAGACCGATTCCTGGATGCCTGATGCCTGGTTCGCCCCAAACCCCGCCCGACAGCCCGCTCCACTCCTACACCTCCTTGGCCTCCAGTGACCCACCGGCACCCCCCTGCTTCACTGGCTCCACTCTGCTTATCTGGGTCCAGTCCGCACCGGAAGACAGGAATCCGGTGCTACAGGTGCGATCAAGTGGGCCATGTACGGTCCAATTGCCCCAAGAATGCACCCCATCCCACCCCAACTGGACCAAAGCCCCAGCTGGGGTCCCCAGAGGGGCAGCTAACTGTTTTGAGTCAGCAAGCCCAGCGGTCACCAAAGAAGAATTTGGGGATCTGCATTAGGTAGACCAAGTGCAGGCGGCAGCTGGCGACAATCGGCTGCACCATCGCCAGCCGGTATGGATCAATGGCTGTCCGGCCCAAAGACTTCGGGACAGCGGAGCCACCATTACTCTTGTCCAGCCACACCTAGTCACCAGTTCGGACCAGATGAGGAAATCTATTACAGTTCGTGTGGCTGGGTGTAAGGTGCTCCGGATCCCTACAGCACCTGGATTGGGGTGCCGGCTCCCGTGCTGTTAAAGTGGGAGTCACGGCCCACTTGACGGCAGAAGTCTTATTGGGAAATGACTTGGGATATCTTGCATCCTCCTTCATTATGGATACTTGCCCAGTCACCATTCGCCAACAAGCCAGGATCCAAGCTGCCGCACTCGACCCTGGGACTCAGGTGAAAAATATATAGTGATTAACGCCAGATGGGAGAACGCACAAGCTCACTAAGGAATGAACGATTGCCTAACAAAATGGTTTTAGATAAAGAAAAAAGTGAGTAGAAGGAGCGCCACACAGAGGAGGCTAAAGTGTGCTAGTGAAATATGTTAGTTATGTCTTAGGTAATATCTCTAAGAGTTATTTAGAGGCAAAAGGTTATGTGATAAAAGTTAATAAAGATACTTATGCTTCAGATGTTACTGCGTGCTACAGAGTGTTTAATACATCTAAAGGCAAAGTTAAATGTAGTAAGTGCCGAAAAAGGTTACTATGTGCTACAGAGTGCTACTTAGTGCTATAGGGTGTTACATACACAATATAATAAACAATTAATAAACAAGAAATACAGATATATAAATACAGATGTTCACACATTAAGAGAAATGTAAAAACAATAATAGCAGTGAATATATATATATATATATATATATATATTAAAAAAATAAGGTAAAAAAATAAGGTAAAAAAGGTATATTGTCCAGTAGAAAATAATGTCCAGTATAATGTTCCTATGTAGTGATAGATATAATGTCCCAAAAGTGATAGATATAATGTCCCAAAAATAAGAATCCAATACTGATTATAAATATTTTCCCAAGGAGTGAGAGAGATGAGAGGGCTGGTTCGTTGACGTAGAGGATTGAAAGAAACTCTAAGTACCTGTAAAGAAAAAAGGAAACAGGTGCACCAAAAAACTGTAAAGCTAACAATGCTAATAAAGAAATGTGCTCACTATATCAGAATAAAACTTGAGCTGGTATGTCGGAAAAATGCAGAGGGTCGATGCATTTCGGCCTATAGCAAGGCCTTTATCAAGACTATACCAGCTACTGAGAATATTGAAGTATTTAAAGGCTTATTAGGCCTATCAGAAAATGGGGGTGTGACAAAGTTTGGCGGTTTTCCGGTTCTCGCCAAGTATAGAGGACCTGTATAGGTATTGGCAATGTACTGCCTTTGTGAAGTTTAGGTTACGGGTTTCATTATGTGACGGAGTGCCATGTGATTTGCTAAGTAAACTTGACAGACTTTAGTGCTGCCATCTTGTTTATGGGCAAATATGGAATATAGAATTTTCCGCTAATAGAGTATTACATATGGAAAAATAGAGAGAAATGCCCAGACAAATAATGGATAATATTTGCGCTGATTCTGATGCATGGCATATAATTATACGGGTAGTCCTGCCAAAGAACCAACAGGAAACAACAACGTGTAGCTGAGCAGGCAACATATAGCAACTATGGGCAAGAGGTAAATACTTAATCATCTAATAGAGCAATTGTTATATAGTAGATACAACTTGTAGATCAAGAACATATAATAGCAACGTAACAAAAATATGTAGATCAGACATTAGTTATGTAGGAGTAGCGGAGCAAATACATTTACAAAAGATAGTGATAGCATTGTTCAAATTACTGGCATATAGAAAACCAACTGTAGAGATAAAAATGTATATAATATGGAAATGATATGAAAGTTATGCCTGTGCATTACATGATAAATACATATATCACTGATGCTGAGACTTAAAATAAGAAGAAAACAACACAGATAATTGGAAAGAATAAAAATGTTAAAAACAAATAATGCTAAAAAACAAATAATGTTAAATGACAAATAATGCTAAAAGACAACAACAGCCTGAGTTTAGGTGAAGTTACATGAACATGATAAAACAAAACAGGAAGCATACAAAAATATATATAATATATATATATATATATATATATATATATATATATATATATGAATAGGAAGCATATAAGAAATATAACAGAAAAAGAAGATTATAAAAAGTAGAGCTATATCGGCTTCAGAAAAATAGACTTTGACTTTGCACAGGAGACGTTAAGCAACCCGACGTTAACCCCCTAACAAGCTTGAGCATGAACTGACCCAGGGGGGTTAGGAGTGGACCGCTTTGAGTAGGACAGAGGACTTCTGTACCGGGTTACCAAGGCTGGTGGCGCAAAAGTATCGGTACGACCTGCTGCACATCGGGCATGACATTCCCCTGGCAGGACATCTAGGGATTACTAGGACCCGCCACCGACTGACCAAGACCTCCTTCTGGCCAGAGATTACTGGAGACATTAGGCAGTACTGCCATACCTGCAACATTTGTCAGAGAGTAGGGAAGACGGGTGACCACTCCAAAACCTCCCTACATCTCCTCCCTATCATCGACAAACCATTCAGCAGGATAACTGTTGAGATTATCCACCCCTTGCCCTGTCCCAGTCCCTTGGGGAAGAGATATATGGGGAAGAGATATATACTGACAGTAGTGGACTATGCTACCCGGTACCCGGAGCCAAACCCCTGTCCAACATCTAGGCAGAGCCCGTAGCTCTGGATCTTTACGAGAGTGGGTTTCCCCTGGGAGATTATCTCGGACCAAGTGACTCATTTTACTGCTGAGCTCACCCAGCAGCTATGGAGGCTTTGCGGGGTAAGACCCCTGCCCAGCTCTCCATACCAACCCCAGACTAACGGGTTGTTTGAGAGGTTTAATGGGACACTGAAGCAGCTGCTTCAGAAGTTCTCAGCCTCTCACAAGGACTGGGAGAGATACCTGTCAAACCTCCTGTTCGCTTACAGGGAGGTGACCTAAGAATCTACCGGGTTCTCCCTCTTTGAGTAAGTATATGGCCAGAGGGTGAGGGGGCCCCTAGACCTATTTAGAGCCCACTGGAAGGATCCATTGAGGATGAGGGACACTCCATTGTGGGGTATGTCCTGGAGTTCAGGGACCGACTGAAGGACCTCGCCGCCAGAGTGCAAGAGAACCTTCAGATCGCCCAAGGTAGAGAGAAGCGGTGATACGACCGTAATGCTCATAACCACACCCTAGAAGTGGGGCAGAAGGTTCTGGCCTTAAAACCGACTAAGACAGGCAAGCTGCAGTCTTCTTGGCAGAGACCCTACCGAGTGATAGAGCAGCTTTGTGACACTACTTACTTAGTCGCCAAATGTTCAGATGAACGAGTCCACAGGACCTTTCATGTGAACATGCTGAAGGCATACCAAGAGAGGCCAGAGGAGGTAGCCACCATATGCGCTCCAGCAATGGAGGACTCAGAGTCTCCCCATGCCGGAGCTACCCAGGCGGAGTAGAGTGCCGGCAGGCGTAGAGGACGTATGAGCGGATAGGGATGGTGCAGCAGTAGCAAGTAAGGCAGGTGCTAGAGATCCGATAGGAACTATTCTACATTCTACTATTCTCCCCTGGGTACACCGCAGTAGATGTGCACTGGGTGGAGACCCCGGTACAGGCGCACCTGCGGCAGACGGCATACGGGGTCCCCAAGTCAGTTAGGGAAAGCATGCGCAGCGAAATTAGGGAGATGTTTGATACCGGAGTTATCGAGCCCTCCAACAGTCACTGGGCATCCCCGGTGGTACTGGTACCCAAGCGGGATGGCACGACCACCTCTGTGTAGATTACCGTAGGCTTAATGACCGGACCACACGACCCCTATCCTATTCCCCGGGTAGATGAGGTGTTAGACCGCATCGCCCACGGTAACTTTCTAACGACACTAGATCTGTGCAAGGGGTACTGGCAGATTCCTCTAGACCCGGAATCCATTTTGAAGTTGGCATTCATCATCCCATTCGGCCTGTACCAGTTTATGGTCATGCCGTTTGGGATGAAGAATGCTCCGTTGACGATCCAGAGGATGGTAGATCGCCTCCTAGATGGTCTCCAGGATTATGCCTGTGCATACCTGGATGACACTGCGATCTACAACCATACCTGGGAGGAACACTTAGTCCACCTACGCACCGTGTTGGACCGCATCAGGGCTGTGGAACTGATGCTGAAGCCAGACAAGTGCACAGTAGTGGGTTCGGAGGTCCAATACCTGGGAAGCTGAGTGGGCTATGAAAAGCAGAGGCCGGAGTCAGCCAAGATTGAGGCAGTGGCTAACTGGCAGACCCCTAAGACCAAAACCTAAGTTTTAGCCTTCCTTGGTACAGCAGGGTACTACCGTAAATTTGTCCCCAACTATAGCACCCTAGCCAAAACCCTGGCCAACCTGACCCAAAAACACTTACCCCGGCAAGAACTGTGGTCCCCCGAGTGCGAGGCTGCCTTCCAGCAACTGAAGACAGCCCTAGTCTCTGCCCCTATCCTGGCTGTTCCTAACCCATCCACTGGTGTGGGCTCTCAAGAAACTGCAGCCATACTACCTATACAGAAGGTCCCTCACAGTGCTCACTGACCACAACCCACTGGTATGGCTTAACTGGGTTTCCGGGGACAATGGACGTCTGTTGCGGTAAAGCTTAGCCTTGCAGCCCTTCAACTTTACAATTCAGTATTGGCCAGGAAAGAGCAACGGCAATGCAGATGGCCTCTCCCGGCAAACTGAATTGAAATAGCACTACCAGGCAGCCCCCAGGCAACCCGTCAGGATCTAGTTGGGTCTGCCGGACTTTGAAGGGCAGAGCACTGTTACAGATAACAGGCTGGCAAGGCTACCTCCACCCCCTCCTTCCTGAATTACTGTGCTTTGCCCTGTTTTCTGGCCCATTGTGGATTACTGTGTGCCCCTAACTCCCTCCCTCTTGTGTTCTCACTGCTTATACTTCATCTTGAAAAGAGCTGATCTCTTTTGCCGTTTGGCTCCTTCCCGGCTGACCGGACTTATAGAACTACTAGCCGGGCTACCCAGGAATCCCGCTGAACATTACCCTAGGTCGCTCCAGAGGCCCTTTGTGCCAGAGCTCCACTTTTTTGGGGATTTGTTGTTCCTTTGGTGGACAAGGGTTGGGGTGATTGCTGAGGCAGAGCTCACCTGGGAACCGGGGGTTTTGGACACCCCCACCTCAATAACTTTGCCAGGCTGCTGCTCTGGTCACCAGTAACAAATTATGCTGCTTTTTGGATTGTGGCATCTGGGGCTCGGGGGCTTTCCAACGAAACACTGGAAGGGCCACTGCTCCCCCGGGATCACCCCAAAACGGCGACCTGGATACTGTGGGGGTCTCTATGTGACTATGGCTCCTATGGAGGCGCCAGGCTGTCTGGAGGGACGTGAATGGCGGAATCAGATAAGGCTCTTATCAAAATGAGAATGTGTGTATAAGCTGTGTGGTTTTCACAATAAACTCTGTTCGTGTTTGTAAAATACTTGCCAGCAATTTTTAAACAATTTTTTTAGGCAAACTATTTTAAATGAATTAGCCCTTTTAGGATATGCACAGATCTCAACCTGTTTTATGGCACTTTAATACTGGTCTTGTCTGGTTATTAGGGTGGGCTCTTGCTAAAATCACTTTCTCCGCTCCATAGCTTCAAGTTCCAGGTACAGGAAGGACCCTTTTGGCAGAGCTACCCAGTCGGGGTAGCCGGAATCCGCCAAATGGTGTATTTTTATTTGGTTTTAAGCTGGTTGGAAAAAGAGGTGTTGTTGGCAGTTCTAGGGTGGTGTTATGCGTCCACATTCCTTACCATGGCACCACCAAAATAACCAGTTACACTTTTTTCTAAATGTTCAGTGCCCTACACAGAACAAGAAGTGAGGTAGAGGAGGGAGATAAGGGTATTAAGTAGGAATATATAGTACAACATAAGGTTTACTACAAGTACCTGCTGCAACATTGATAAACAGCTCTGTGGTCATTTTTCTGCACCCAAAAAAACCCTTCTGTCTAGGACCACCACTATGTGCTCCATTTAGCAGTGAATACATGATGACCTTGGGTGGGGTCATCTCTGTTATATCTGTGCATGATTTATGCATTGCCATTACATTAATATGTGCAGCAATGAACATTCTAGTAAGTAATTGAACTCACCTTGAATCTAAATCTGAGAGAACATCAAGGAAAATTGTTTCAGAATCAAATTCCAGTTTTTGTTTCCTACAGATAGTCTTCTCTTTCAGCAATTCGCCAAGCTCTTTCAGGCAGAGAAAGTACTAAAACACAAACAAGAAACTGTCAGCTAAACTGTTTGTGCCTGGCACAAGCAACAAAGAGAAAAGTACAAATAAAATCCTTTATATTAATACATTGGAGCTGACTGGTAACATTTATCCTAGAAGGCATTTATAACACATGATCAAGGGACTGACATCTATTGGAAATACAACTCAGGTTAAATTTAAATTATTGGTTTAGATCAGTGCTAACTTAATCTGGTTGTAAAAAGATAGATTAGCATAGAAATGAAGTGAATTCATTTAACATCAAACTTTAATAAATAATTTTCTGCACAAGCTTTATATGTTCAAATATAAAGTAGAATTCTAACCCATTAATATGTTTTAGCAAATGAAAATAAAAACTATTGCTCAACCTTGTCATATCATTCTAAAAAATGTATATTAACACCTAGTTGTTGCATAAAACAAATTCTATTTGAAACAACGTTCTAGCTTTTTCTTTATTGTGGCCCTCCATTTTTAGCATGGGAGCATCTTTATATTCTTTAGAAAAGTTTAGATTTTTTCCATGCAATTTGTCATTAAAGTCTATGGGAATGTATGAAGATAAATGATAAAAAGATTGAGATTACAATAAACCCCCATATCCTAATTTAAAGGGACACTCGAGTCAAAATTAAACTTCCATGATTCATAAAGAACAGCCAATTTACTTCCATTAACAAAATGTGCACAATCCTTTTATATTTACACCTTTTAAGTCACCAACTCTTATACTGAGCATGTGCAAGAATTCACAGAATATATGTATATGCATTTGTGATCGGCTAATGTTTGTCACTGTAGCTTTGAAATTTGTCATTAAAAAATCTTCTACTCATTTGAAGTTCAGACTAAGTGCTACCGCATTGTCTTTTTAGTATGAATTTGTTGAATATGCAAATCTACTGTATTTACTAGTCCTTTAAAAGATTAAAACAAACCCCCATATTAGCAAACACTGGCCTAGATTTGGAGTTCGGCGGTAGCCGTCAAAACCAGCGTTAGAGGCTCCTAACGCTGGTTTTGGCCGCCCGCTGGTATTTGGAGTCAGTGATTAAAGGGTCTAACGCTCACTTTTCAGCCGCGACTTTTCCATACCGCAGATCCCCCTACGCCATTTGCGTATCCTATCTTTTCAATGGGATCTTTCTAAGGCCGGTATTTAGAGTCGTTTCTGAAGTGAGCGTTAGAGCTCTAACGACAAAATTCCAGCCGCCTGAAAATAGCAGGAGTTAAGAGCTTTCTGGCTAACGCCGGTTCATAAAGCTCTTAACTACTGTACCCTAAAGTACACTAACACCCATAAACTACCTATGTACCCCTAAACCGAGCTCCCCCCACATCGCCGCCACTCGATTAAAATTTTTAACCCCTAATCTGCCGACCGCCACCTACGTTATACTTATGTACCCCTAATCTGCTGCCCCTAACCCCGCCGACCCCTGTATTACATTTATTAACCCCTAACCTGCCCCCCACAACGTCGCCGCCAGCTACTTAAAATAATTAACCCCTAATCTTCCGACCGCAAAGCGCTGCCACCTACGTTATCCCTATGTACCCCTAATCTGCTACCCCTAACACCGCCGACCCCTATATTATATTTATTAACCCCTAATCTGCCCCCCTCAACGTCGCCGACACCTGCCTACACTTATTAACCCCTAATCTGCCGAGCGGACCTGAGCGCTACTATAATAAAGTTATTAACCCCTAACCCGCCTCACTAACCCTATCATAAATAGTATTAACCCCTAATCTGCCCTCCCTAACATCGCCGACACCTACCTTCAATTATTAACCCCTAATCTGACGACCGGAGCTCACCGCTATTCTAATAAATTGATTAACCCCTAAAGCTAAGTCTAACCCTAACACTAACACCCCCCTAACTTAAATATAATTTACATCTAACGAAATTAATTAACTCTTATTAAATAAATGATTCCTATTTAAAGCTAAATACTTACCTGTAAAATAAATCCTAATATAGCTACAATATAAATTATAATTATATTATAGCTATTTTAGGATTAATATTTATTTTACAGGCAACTTGGTATTTATTTTAACTAGGTACAATAGCTATTAAATAGTTAAGAACTATTTAATAGCTACCTAGTTAAAATAATAACAAATTTACCTGTAAAATAAATCCTAACCTAAGATATAATTAAACCTAACACTACCCTATCAATAAAATAATTAAATAAACTACCTACAATTACCTACAATTAACCTAACACTACACTATCAATAAATTAATTAAACACAATTGCTACAAATAAATACAATTAAATAAACTAGCTAAAGTACAAAAAATAAAAAAGAACTAAGTTACAAAAAATAAAAAAATATTTACAAACATAAGAAAAATATTACAACAATTTTAAACTAATTACACCTACTCTAAGCCCCCTAATAAAATAACAAAGCCCCCCAAAATAAAAAATTCCCTACCCTATTCTAAATTAAAAAAGTTACAAGCTCTTTTACCTTACCAGCCCTGAACAGGGCCCTTTGCGGGGCATGCCCCAAGAATTTCAGCTCTTTTGCCTGTAAAAACAGAATTTATGTTTACCTGATAAATTACTTTCTCCAACGGTGTGTCCGGTCCACGGCGTCATCCTTACTTGTGGGATATTCTCTTCCCCAACAGGAAATGGCAAAGAGCCCAGCAAAGCTGGTCACATGATCCCTCCTAGGCTCCGCCTTCCCCAGTCATTCGACCGACGTAAAGGAGGAATATTTGCATAGGAGAAATCATATGGTACCGTGGTGACTGTAGTTAAAGAAAATAAATTATCAGACCTGATTAAAAAACCAGGGCGGGCCGTGGACCGGACACACCGTTGGAGAAAGTAATTTATCAGGTAAACATAAATTCTGTTTTCTCCAACATAGGTGTGTCCGGTCCACGGCGTCATCCTTACTTGTGGGAACCAATACCAAAGCTTTAGGACACGGATGAAGGGAGGGAGCAAATCAGGTCACCTAAATGGAAGGCACCACGGCTTGCAAAACCTTTCTCCCAAAAATAGCCTCAGAAGAAGCAAAAGTATCAAACTTGTAAAATTTGGTAAAAGTGTGCAGTGAAGACCAAGTCGCTGCCTTACATATCTGATCAACAGAAGCCTCGTTCTTGAAGGCCCATGTGGAAGCCACAGCCCTAGTGGAATGAGCTGTGATTCTTTCGGGAGGCTGCCGTCCGGCAGTCTCATAAGCCAATCTGATGATGCTTTTAATCCAAAAAGAGAGAGAGGTAGAAGTTGCTTTTTGACCTCTCCTTTTACCAGAATAAACAACAAACAAGGAAGATGTTTGTCTAAAATCCTTTGTAGCATCTAAATAGAATTTTAGAGCGCGAACAACATCCAAATTGTGCAACAAACGTTCCTTCTTTGAAACTGGATTCGGACACAAAGAAGGCACGACTATCTCCTGGTTAATGTTTTTGTTAGAAACAACTTTCGGAAGAAAACCAGGTTTAGTACGTAAAACCACCTTATCTGCATGGAACACCAGATAAGGAGGAGAACACTGCAGAGCAAATAATTCTGAAAACTCTTCTAGCAGAAGAAATTGCAACCAAAAACAAAACTTTCCAAGATAATAACTTAATATCAACGGAATGTAAGGGTTCAAACGGAACCCCCTGAAGAATTGAAAGAACTAAATTGAGACTCCAAGGAGGAGTCAAAGGTTTGTAAACAGGCTTGATTCTAACCAGAGCCTGAACAAAGGCTTGAACATCTGGCACAGCTGCCAGCTTTTTGTGAAGTAACACAGACAAGGCAGAAATCTGTCCCTTCAAGGAACTTGCAGATAATCCTTTCTCCAATCCTTCATGAAGAAAGGATAGAATCTTAGGAATTTTTACCTTGTCCCAAGGGAATCCTTTAGATTCACACCAACAGATATATTTTTTCCATATTTTGTGGTAAATTTTTCTAGTTACAGGCTTTCTGGCCTGAACAAGAGTATCAATAACAGAATCTGAGAACCCTCGCTTTGATAAGATCAAGCGTTCAATCTCCAAGCAGTCAGTTGGAGTGAAACCAGATTCGGATGTTCGAACGGACCCTGAACAAGAAGGTCTCGTCTCAAAGGTAGCTTCCATGGTGGAGCCGATGACATATTCACCAGGTCTGCATACCAAGTCCTGCGTGGCCACGCAGGAGCTATCAAGATCACCGATGCCCTCTCCTGATTGATCCTGGCTACCAGCCTGGGGATGAGAGGAAACGGCGGGAATACATAAGCTAGTTTGAAGGTCCAAGGTGCTACTAGTGCATCTACTAGAGTCGCCTTGGGATCCCTGGATCTGGACCCGTAGCAAGGAACCTTGAAGTTCTGACGAGAGGCCATCAGATCCATGTCTGGAATGCCCCACAGTTGAGTAATGTGGGCAAAGATTTCCGGATGGAGTTCCCACTCCCCCGGATGTAAAGTCTGATTGAAACCGTATGAACTTGGCCTTTGCTAGCTGAGGCCAAGCCTTGAGAGCATTGAGTATCGCTCTCAGTTCCAGAATATTTATCGGTAGAAGAGATTCTTCCCGAGACCAAAGACCCTGAGCTTTCAGGGTTCCCCAGACCGCGCCCCAGCCCATCAGACTGGCGTCGGTCGTGACAATGACCCACTCTGGTCTGCGGAAGCTCATCCCCTGTGACAGGTTGTCCAGGGACAGCCACCAACGGAGTGAATCTCTGGTCCTCTGATTTACTTGTATCGTCGGAGACAAGTCTGTATAGTCCCCATTCCACTGACTGAGCTTGCACAGTTGTAATGGTCTTAGATGAATGCGCGCAAAAGGAACTATGTCCATTGCCGCTACCATCAAACCTATTACTTCCATGCACTGCGCTATGGAAGGAAGAGGAACGGAATGAAGTATTTGACAAGAGTTTAGAAGTTTTGTTTTTCTGGCCTCTGTCAGAAAAATCCTCATTTCTAAGGAGTCTATTATTGTTCCCAAGAAGGGAACCCTCGTTGACGGAGATAGAGAACTCTTTTCTACGTTCACTTTCCATCCGTGAGATCTGAGAAAGGCCAGGACAATGTCCGTGTGAGCCTTTGCTAGAGGAAGGGACGACGCTTGAATCAGAATGTCGTCCAAGTAAGGTACTACTGCAATGCCCCTTGGTCTTAGCACCGCTAGAAGGGATCTTAAAGCCTTAAAAGTATTGCACACCAAATTTGGAAGCTTTAACCCTTAAAATAACGGAACCGGAGCCGTTTTTATCTTTAACCCCTTTACAGTCCCTGGTATCTGCTTTGCTGAGACCCAACCAAGCCCAAAGGGGAATACGATACCAAATGACGCCTTCAGAAAGCCTTTTTTATGTATCAGAGCTCCTCACACATGCGACTGCATGTCATGCTTCTCAAAAACAAGTGCGCAATACCGGCGCGAAAATGAGGCTCTGCCTATGATTAGGGAAAGCCCCTAGAGAATAAGGTGTCTAAAACAGTGCCTGCCGATATTATTTTACAAAAATACCCATATTAAATGATTCCTCAAGGCTAAATATGTTATATATGAATCGATTTAGCCCAGAAAATGTCTACAGTCTTAACAAGCCCTTGTGAAGCCCTTATTTACTCTGTAATAAAAATGGCTTACCGGATCCCATAGGGAAAATGACAGCTTCCAGCATTACATCGTCTTGTTAGAATGTGTCATACCTCAAGCAGCAAAAGTCTGCTCACTGTTCCCCCAACTGAAGTTAATTCCTCTCAACAGTCCTGTGTGGAACAGCCATCGATTTTAGTAACGGTTGCTAAAATCATTTTCCTCTTACAAACAGAAATCTTCATCTCTTTTCTGTTTCAGAGTAAATAGTACATACCAGCACTATTTTAAAATAACAAACTCTTGATTGAATAATAAAAACTACAGTTAAACACTAAAAAACTCTAAGCCATCTCCGTGGAGATGTTGCCTGTACAACGGCAAAGAGAATGACTGGGGAAGGCGGAGCCTAGGAGGGATCATGTGACCAGCTTTGCTGGGCTCTTTGCCATTTCCTGTTGGGGAAGAGAATATCCCACAAGTAAGGATGACGCCGTGGACCGGACACACCTATGTTGGAGAAAGAATAAATACAATACCCCCCCCCCCCAACATTACAACCCACCACCCACATACCCCTAATCTAACCCAAACCCCCCTTAAATAAACCTAACACTAAGCCCCTGAAGATCTTCCTACCTTGTCTTCACCATACCAGGTTCACCGATCCGTCCTGGCTCCAACATCTTCATCCAACCCAAGCGGGGGTTGGCGATCCATCATCCGGTGCTGAAGAGGTCCAGAAGAGGCTCCAAAGTCTTCCTCCTATCCGGCAAGAAGAGGACATCCGGACCGGCAAACATCTTCTCCAAGCGGCATCTTCGATCTTCTTCCATCCGGTGCGGAGCGGGTCCATCTTGAAGCAGGCGACGCGGATCCATCCTCTTCTTCCGTTGTCTCCCGACGAATGACGGTTCCTTTAAGGGACGTCATCCAAGATGGCGTCCCTCGAATTCCGATTGGCTGATAGGATTCTATCAGCCAATCGGAATTAAGGTAGGAATTTTCTGATTGGCTGATGGAATCAGCCAATCAGAATCAAGTTCAATCCGATTGGCTGATCCAATCAGCCAATCAGATTGAGCTCGCATTCTATTGGCTGATCGGAACAGCCAATAGAATGCGAGCTCAATCTGATTGGCTGATTGGATCAGCCAATCGGATTGAACTTGATTCTGATTGGCTGATTCCATCAGCCAATCAGAAAATTCCTACCTTAATTCCGATTGGCTGATAGAATCCTATCAGCCAATCGGAATTCGAGGGACGCCATCTTGGATGACGTCCCTTAAAGGAACCGTCATTCGTCGGGAGACAACGGAAGAAGAGGATGGATCCGCGTCGCCTGCTTCAAGATGGACCCGCTCCGCACCGGATGGAAGAAGATCGAAGATGCCGCTTGGAGAAGATGTTTGCCGGTCCGGATGTCCTCTTCTTGCCGGATAGGAGGAAGACTTTGGAGCCTCTTCTGGACCTCTTCAGCACCGGATGATGGATCGCCAACCCCCGCTTGGGTTGGATGAAGATGTTGGAGCCAGGACGGATCGGTGAACCTGGTATGGTGAAGACAAGGTAGGAAGATCTTCAGGGGCTTAGTGTTAGGTTTATTTAAGGGGGGTTTGGGTTAGATTAGGGGTATGTGGGTGGTGGGTTGTAATGTTGGGGGGGGGTATTGTATTTATTCTTTTACAGGCAAAAGAGCTGAAATTCTTGGGGCATGCCCCGCAAAGGGCCCTGTTCAGGGCTGGTAAGGTAAAAGAGCTTGTAACTTTTTTAATTTAGAATAGGGTAGGGAATTTTTTATTTTGGGGGGCTTTGTTATTTTATTAGGGGGCTTAGAGTAGGTGTAATTAGTTTAAAATTGTTGTAATATTTTTCTTATGTTTGTAAATATTTTTTTATTTTTTGTAACTTAGTTCTTTTTTATTTTTTGTACTTTAGCTAGTTTATTTAATTGTATTTATTTGTAGCAATTGTGTTTAATTAATTTATTGATAGTGTAGTGTTAGGTTAATTGTAGGTAATTGTAGGTAGTTTAATTATTTTATTGATAGGGTAGTGTTAGGTTTAATTATATCTTAGGTTAGGATTTATTTTACAGGTAAATTTGTTATTATTTTAACTAGGTAGCTATTAAATAGTTCTTAACTATTTAATAGCTATTGTACCTAGTTAAAATAATTACAAAGTTGCCTGTAAAATAAATATTAATCCTAAAATAGCTACAATGTAATTATAATTTATATTGTAGCTATATTAGGATTTATTTTACAGGTAAGTATTTAGCTTTAAATAGGAATCATTTATTTAATAAGAGTTAATTAATTTCGTTAGATGTAAATTATATTTAAGTTATGGGGGTGTTAGTGTTAGGGTTAGACTTAGCGTTAGGGGTTAATACATTTATTAGAATAGCGGTGAGCTCCGCTCGGAAGATTAGGGGTTAATAATTGAAGGTAGGTGTCGGCGATGTTAGGGAGGGCAGATTAGGGGTTAATACTATTTATGATAGGGTTAGTGAGGCGGATTAGGGGTTAATAACTTTATTATAGTAGCGCTCAGGTCCGCTCGGCAGATTAGGGGTTAATAAGTGTAGGCAGGTGTCGGCGACGTTGAGGGGGGCAGATTAGGGGTTAATAAATATAATATAGGGGTCGGCGATGTTAGGGCAGCAGATTAGGGGTACATAGGGATAACGTAGGTTGCGGCGGTTTACGGAGCGGCAGATTAGGGGTTAAAAAAAATATGCAGGTGTCAGCGATAGCGGGGGCGGCAGATTAGGGGTTAATAAGGGTAAGGTTAGGGGTTTTTAGACTCGGGGTACATGTTAGAGTGTTAGGTGCAGACATAGGAAGTGTTTCCCCATAGGAAACAATGGGGCTGCGTTAGGAGCTGAACGCTGCTTTTTTGCAGGTGTTAGGTTTTTTTTCAGCTCAAACAGTCCCATTGTTTCCTATGGGGGAATCGTGCACGAGCACGTTTTTGAGGCTGGCCGCGTCCGTAAGCACCGCTGGTATCGAGAGTTGCATTTGCGGTAAAAATGCTCTACGCTCCTTTTTTGGAGCCTAACGCAGCATTTGTTTGAACTCTCGATACCAGAGTTAATTTTATGGTGCGGCCAGAAAAAAGCCCGCGGAGCGTTAACAGCCCTTTTACCGCCAAACTCCAAATCTAGGCCACTGACTCTTTTGACACATGTTCATCCTGCATTTGGAATACAGAGATCAAAATTGGTATATAGCACTTTGAGGGAAATCTCATTAAAACACTGTGAGACTTGCAAGTGATATGTGAGTAAACAGTTAGGACACTGAACCCAATTTTTTTTCTTTCTTTCTTTATTTGAAAATGAAGGCATCTATGCTTTTTTTTTGGTTCAGTACAATGGACAGCACTTTTTTTTATTGGTAGATGAATTTATCCACCAATCAGCAAGAACAACCCAGGTTGTTCACCAAAAATGGGCCGGCATTTAAACTTACATTCTTGCATTTCAAATGAAGATACCAAAAGAATGAAGAAAATTTGATAATAGGAGTAAATTAGAAAGTTGCTTACAATTTCATGCTCTATCTGAATCACAAAAGAATTTTTTTTAGGTTCAGTGTCCCTTTACTTAAAGCTTATAAAACATGTCTTTTTATTCATAATATTTTAGGGGAACTAAAATAATTGTCATTCATCTGCCTGTGTCTATTTATTTTGCTAATTAATAAAGAAATATACATTTTATTTTCTTTGTTTTCTTTAAACATTTGGTAAACAGAATGACACATTTTACTGCCACTTATACTTAAAACATCATTTTGTGAGTTTTTTTACAAGGTCATAAAACCAGCAATGATATCTAAAAAAACACTCAACTCACACTGATCTTGTTTGTAAAATGGACTATTATTTTTTTTATGTGCGCGCGTCGGCCGAGGGGGGGGAGCGCTTCGCCCAGGCGGGTGCTTCGGGGGCGAGCGCCGGGGGGATCCCCCGTCTCCAACTTATTACTTATTTACAGGACTGGATATTATCACAAGTCCACTTGTCTCAAGCTAGTAAAATATCGCAAGTAAGAAATATGGCTGTTGTTGAGTGGGCAGGTAACCTTTCTCCCCTGTCTGTAAAAATATAGCACGATTTTCCACCCTTGCTCATCTATATTGTTGTTTGCACGTACTGTTCTGGATCATTCCCCCCTCTATCAGTACAATTAAAGGAAACTCTACATTAACTTTTTATTTAGCCAATTGCTGAGCATTTATATTTAGCCAATTGCTGAGTATTTATATTTAGCCAATTGCTGGGCATTTATATTTAGCCAATTGCTGAGCATTATAATTTTACCATTTCTCTACTATGTTACAAACACCCTGAAAAATATAATGACAATGTAAGTTTTGGTACAAGGGTAGACCGATTATACAGTGTTCTCCACAGGACCCATGCAATGGGCACATTACCTGGCTGTTTTTACTATCAACTAAGCTAAACTTTAAAGGGACATGAAACCAACTTTTTTTTCTTTTGTGATTAAGGGAGAACATGCAATTTGAAACAACTTTCCAATTTACTTATATTATATTTGTTTTGTTCTCTTGGTATTCTTGGTTTAAATGCATACCCAGGTAGGATCAGGAGCTGCTGTTTGATGGCTGCACATATATGCTTCATTTGATTGGCTCAGTCATGTGCATTGTTGTTTGTTCAACAAAGGATACCAAGAGAATTATGCAATTTAGAAAATACAAGTAAATTGGAAAGCTGTTTAAAATGATATTCTCTATCTGAATCATGAAAGAGAAAAAAATAGATTTCATGTCTCTAAGTCAATATTAAGCTTAAAATAATTGTTTTTAATGTTTGTTGCACAAACTACCATTAAATCAATTTATGTAAGCTTATGCAATTAATATATGCTTTGGATAGCTTAAGTAACATTTCTAAATAACAGAAAATGATAATATACTGTAGCAATGTATTAATCTGCCCCCACCAGGCCATGTCATAATGCCACTTGGCTGGGTAAAGTTTCTGTAGAGAATACTGATACTTGCTTTGCTTTCATCTGGGTCACAATAATCCAACAAAGTGTCACAGAAATGGTGTCCCAGAGTCTCCAAATCCTTTGTACTAAAATGTGTTCCCCGCCTCTTACCTGTAATAATAAATGCAATTTTTATTAGAAGTCAAGTACAATCCATAAATCGTTTAAGTTTTTAATAAAGGGTGATGTGTGGCTGACTCTAAAGATAACTGGACAAACGGCAGGTGCTAATGCTATTTGGTAAAAACAAAATTTATGCTTAACAGATAAATTCCTTTCTTTCCTGACAGGGAGAGTCCACGACTTCATTCCTTACTGTTGTAAAATACAACACCTGGCCATCAGGAGGAGGCAAAGACACCCCAGCCAAAGGCTTAAATATCCCTCCTACTTCCCATATCTCCCGGTCATTTGACCGAGGGAATTAGAAAAGTAGGAGAAACATCAGGGTATAAAGATGCCATAAGAAAAAAAAAAAGGGAGCCGGCCAAACAAAGAATAACCTACGGTGGGGACGTGGACTCTCCCTGCCAGAAAAGAAAGGAATTTATCTGGTAAGCATAAATTTATTTTTCTATCCATAAGGCAGGGAGAATCCACAAGTTCAGGGGTTTCAACCCCCCTAGTGAGGTGCGCTCAGGAAGGAAAGTGAAATTCAAAAGTGTCCGAAATCGTGGCAGCTCTTCCGATAAAGACAGGAACAATTGAGCGATCTACAACGGGAGACAAGAAGGCGCCGAAATAGGGTGATATCGCCAATACACTTCAATGTGCTGTGATGGAGAAAGCAATACTTACGTATATACCACGTGTTTGGCTGGGATTTGCTGCTTGCCATTGTGTGGTCTTCCAGGCGATTGTGAGGTCCCGGTCTGCGATATCAGGCACGCCATAGTGCCGCCCCATTTGTAAGTATTGCTTTCTCCTTCACAGCACATTGAAGTGTATTGGCGATATCACCCTATTTCGGTGCCTTCTTGTCTCCCGTTGTAGATCGCTCAAGGGAGAATCCACAACTTCATTCCTTACTGTTGGGAAAACAATACCCAAGCTCCAGAGGACACTGAAAGAATAATGGGAGGGAACAAAAAAGAGGTGGACCTTAATCTGAGGGCACCACAGCCTTCAAAACCTTTGTCCCAAAAGCTGCTTCAGCTGAAGCAAACACATCAAACTTGTAGAATTTAGAAAAAGTATGTAAGGAGGACCAGGTAGCTGCCTTACAAATCTGATCCATTGAGGTTTCGTTCTAAAACGCCCAGGAAGAAGCTACTGCTCTAGTGGAATAAGCCGTAATCCTCTCAGGAGGCTGTTGTCCCGCTGTCTCATAAGCAGATACTCCTCAACTAGAAAGACAGGGAAGAAGGGCCTTAACGAAGGACTGCACATCCGGAAGCAGACTTAGAAAGAAATATGAGTGATCCCTTGCTAGACGAAAAGATACTGCCTGTACCAAGATATCATCCAGGTAAAGAGCTACTGCTATTCCACGGCCCCCAGAACCTTCGTGAATATCCTTTGAGTTCCCTCCTTTTTGGGAACCACAAACAGATTTGAATAGAACCTCAGATCTATTTCTGATGCAGGTGCTGGGATAATCACTCCTAAGGAGACTAGATCCTGTACATAATCTAAAAAGGCTGTCCTCTTCTCTGGTCTTGTAGACAGTCTGGAGAGTAGGAAACTGCCCGTAGGCGGATGAGATTTGAATCCTAACCGGTATCCCTGAGATACAACCTCCAGAACCCAAGGATCCTGAACATCCTTAAACCAAGCATCTGAGAAAAGTGCCAATCTGCTCCTACTCGATCTGATCCTGGATCGGGGGCCGCCCCTTCATGCCGATTTGTTATCGGCGGGCTTCTTTGTCTGTTCGGACTTGTTCCAGGACTGAGCATGCTTCCAAGTGCTCTTGGGTTGCTCGGGTTTGGATGAAGATTGGGATTGTTGGGATTTGTTTGAACGAAAGGAGTGAAAATTAGAGGACTGCTGTGCCTTAGGTCTGTTCTTCTTATCCTGAGGTAGGAAGGCACCTTTCACTCCAGTAACCGTAGAGATGATAGAGTCCAGACCTGGTCTCAATAAACTCTTCCCCTTGAAAGGAAGAGAAAGGAGTCTGGATTTAGAAGTCAAATCCGCAGACCAAGACTTCAACCAGATAGCCCTGCGGGCTAGGACTGCAAAACCTGAAGCCTTAGCATTCAGGCGAATAATCTGCATATTCGCATCACAAATGAAAGAATTAGCTACTCTTAGAGCTTTAATTCCCTCCTTAACATCCTCGAGGGGACATTCCACCTCGATAAGTTCTGACAGGGAGTCACACCAGTAGGTGGAAGCCCCAGCCACCGCGTCCACTGCTGCCGCCGGTTGAAATAAAAATCCTGCATGCTGGAGCATTCTCCTTAGTTTCCAAATTCTTATCCATAGGTTCTCTAAAGGAAGAGCTATCCTCAAGAGGGATAGTAGTACGCTTAGCTAGCGTCAAAATGGTGCCATCCACCTTAGGGATGGAGCCCCACAGCTTTAATTGAGAGTCAGGGACCGGGAACAAGTTTTTAAAAGTAGCCGAGGGAGAAAAGGATGTTCCAATTCTTTCCCATTTGTTACTAATAATGTTCACAATAAACACTGGTACCAGAAAAATTTGTGGGACCTTCCTGTCTTCATAAACCCTATCCAATTTAGGGATCTTAGGTTCCTCAGGTAGCTTAGCCTCTGGAACTTCTAGCCTAGACAAGACCTCCTTCAGTAAAAAAACGCAGATGTTCAATTTTAAATCTAAAGGAGGGTTCCTCCGCCGGAGGAGATATATTAATTGAAGTCTCCTTGGATAGCTAGATCCGATTGGAAATTAGATTAATCAAAAGCAGGAGAACTGTGTTTAACCTTTATCTTACGTTTCCCAGAGATAGATAGGGCACTCAGGGACGCGGACACCGCCGATTGTAACTGCGCGGTAACGTCCGTAGGAAAAAGGCCCCCTCCAGACTAAGAAATAGCTGTGCCACGGGGAACTGCATGTGAAGTGGTTAGGGTAGAAAGGGTAGTAATCTCTCGGGTCACAGAATCCTGAGAGGTTGATGGTTTAGAGGGACCAATTGCGCTAGGGATAATAGCAGACTTAGCTCCCTTCTTAGACTTTAAAAGAGTACCAAGGCAAATGGAACAAAATTGAGCAGGCGGGAAAACCACGGCCTCCTCACATTATAAGCAGGTATTATTAATCACTACAGAAGGAGTAGAACCTTCTAATGTATTATCAGAGTCCTACATAGTAGGTATGTAATCCCACAGTAGAAAAAAAAGATACAAAAATAAACGTTTTAAATATAGAAAGGCACCTTTACAAAACTTATGGCTGGGGCACTCACCACCTCCTAGACCCAGACAAGTTATCAAGAAATGCTCCTCAGGAGTGCTATCTGCAGAAGAATCGTAAGGAAGTGAATGAAGCCGCACCCGGTTACATGGTGCGCAAGGCAGGACCTCCCCTGCTATGAAAAAGTGCACAAAGCTATAAAAAGCTGTGCAACTTACAGAGTGAAAGTGAAACCTGCCTGTTTTAGTCAAAAGTACACAGTCTAAATGAGCGCTGAAAACGTTCTTCACAAATGTTAAAGCAGTATATAAACTCCCCAAACTTTTCCCAATAAACTCCCACTTAGGAGATATTAACCCTTGATCCTACTGAGGTATAGAGGAGTCACACTGTGACCCTATTAAGGCGTCCCTGCTATATTAAAATAACACAGACTTGCCCTCCAGGATCTGTGATGTGGAACAGAGGCAACCTCTCAAGTGTGAGAGCCTTGTAGCGATGCTCTAACAGGGACCTGAGTGTGGAAAGGCAAGCAGTGTAACTCGTTAACACTGATTGCTCAGGAGTTGTTAGATAGATAGCCTGGATGGCTTCTCAGAAAAACTTTCCCTGCATCTTCAGACTCTAACTTTCATCAATACTCTCACTGAGAGGTTTATATGATTACTTAAAACTCCAGTCCTATCTTGAAGGGAACATACCCGTTAAGGACTATCCGAATCTTCGGATACTTCTCTGCCATCCTCCTCTAGTGATGGAAGGCAAAGAATGACTGGGGGGGATAGGGAAAAGTGAGAGGGATATTTAAGCCTTTGGCTGGGGTATCTTTGCCTCATCCTGGTGGCCAGGTGTTGTATTTCCCAACAGTAAGAAATTAAGTCGTGGACTCTCCCTGCCTTATGGAAAGAAAATAAAATTTTTAGCCTTGTTCAGTTATAAGATCATAAAGCATACAATTTAAATGCTGAAGCTAGGCGTCACAAGCACAGGTCAGTAAAATGCGTGGTGTTCTCACCCATTGTAGAGCCACAAAAAGTAGCCTCTAAGGTGTAACTGTTCCTGATACCCATCTTCCACATCACGACACGCCCTGTGCCTTCCTTGCTCCTCTGAACTTTGAACTTGCAGTCTGAGAAAGAAAACTAAATAGGACATTGGTAATTTGCTTAAATGATTCAAGATGCTCACTGAGACAATAAAAAAACAGTTAAAGGGACACTAAAGTATTTTTATATATATATATATATATATATATATATATATATATATATATATATATATATATATATATATATATATATATCAGATATGTAGTGGAGGGCACTCACAGGACTTTAAACAATATATATTCTTTATTCACACTTTCAATTTCACATATTAAAGAATGTCGACGTTTCGGCCTTTCCAGAGGCCTTCTTCAAGACAATTCATGATCTTCAATAGTGCGTATCGCACTGTCAGAGGAACTCCCAACAATGAAAACGGATATATATAAATAGATATTGTCAATTAAAGTGAAAGTAAATACACTACAAGTGAATGATACATTAAAATCCTTGTATTGCAAGGATATGTACCTCCCTCTCTGACCCTGTCAATCTAAGCGCAAACTGGGTATCAGAATAAAATTGCTGGCTCACTTTTTACAATGGCATGTTATAGGTCTGCATTTATCATTGACTGTGTATGTCTTTTTCTTGCAAATGAATGAATCAACTACATTTTTATCACATTTATACTTTCATTAGTTGATGTAAGGGGTTGCTCATATTGCATTTTCAAATGAATGCAAAGAATACAGCAAAATAAGTGATTATTTGTATATGTCCGAATGCACACATATATATACAGTGGGGAAAAAAGTATTTAGTCAGCCACCAATTGTGCAAGTTCTCCCACTTAAGAAGATGAGAGAGGCCTGTAATTTTCATCATAGGTATACCTCAACTATGAGAGACAAAATGTGGAAACAAATCCAGACAATCACATTGTCTGATTTGGAAAGAATTTATTTGCATATTATGGTGGAAAATAAGTATTTGGTCAATATCAAAAGTTCATCTCAATACTTTGCTATATATCCTTTGTTGGCAATGACAGAGGTCAAACGTTTTCTGTAAGTCTTCACAAGGTTGTCACACACTGTTGCTGGTATGTTGGCCCATTCCTGCATGCAGAGCTCCTCTAGAGCAGTGATGTTTTGGGGCTGTCGCTGGGCAACACGGACTTTCAACTCCCTCCAAAGGTTTTCTATGGGGTTGAGATCTGGAGACTGGCTAGGCCACTCCAGGACATGGAAATGCTTCTTACGAAGCCACTCCTTCGTTGCCCGGGCGGTGTGTTTGGGATCATTGTCATTCTGAAAAACCCAGCCACGTTTCATCTTCAATGCCCTTGCTGATGGAAGGAGGTTTGCACTCAAAATCTCACGATACATGGCCCCATTCATTCTTTCATGTACACAGATCAGTCGTCCTGTTCCCTTTGCAGAGAAACAGCCCCAAAGCATGATGTTGCCACCCCCATGCTTCACAGTAGTTATAGTGTTCTTTGGTTGCAACTCAGCATTCTCTCTCCTCCAAACACGACGAGTTGTGTTTCTACCAAACAGTTCTACTTTGGTTTCATCTGACCATATGATATTCTCCCAATCCGCTTCTGGATCATCCAAATGCTCTCTAGCATACTTCAGACGGGCACGGACATGTACTGGCTTAAGCAGGGGGACACGTCTGGCACTGCAGGATCTGAGTCCCTGGCGGCGTAGTGTGTTACTGATGGTAGCCTTTGTTACGTTGGTGCCAGCTCTCTGCAGGTCATTCACTAGGTCCCCCTGTGTGGTTCTGGGATGTTTGCTCACCGTTCTTGTGATCATTTTGACCCCACGGGGTGAGATCTTGCTTGGAGCCCCAGATCGAGGGAGATTATCAGTGGTCTTGTATGTCTTCCATTTTCTAATTATTGCTCCCACAGTTGATTTCTTCACACCAAGCTGCTTGCCTATTGCAGATTCAGTCTTCCCAGCCTGGTGCAGGTCTTCAATTTTGTTTCTGGTGTCCTTTGACAGCTCTTTGTTCTTCACCATAGTGGAGTTTGGAGTGTGACTGTTTGAGGTTGTGGACAGGTGTCATTTATACTGATAACAAGTTCAAACAGGTGCCATTAATACAGGTAATGAGTGGAGGATCCGCTTAAAGAAGAAGATACAGGTCTGTGAGAGCCAGAAATCTTGCTTGTTTGTAGGTGACCAAATACTTATTTTCCACCATAATATGCAAATAAATTCTTTCCAAATCAGACAATGTGATTGTCTGGATTTGTTTCCATATTTTGTCTCTCATAGTTGAGGTATACCTATGATGAAAATTACAGGCCTCTCTCATCTTCTTAAGTGGGAGAACTTGCACAATTGGTGGCTGACTAAATACTTTTTTGCCCCACTGTATGTATATATATATATATATATATATATATATATATATATATATATATATATATATATATATATATATATATATATATATATATATATATAAAATTATATATTTTTTATTTTCTGGACAGTGCCATTTGTGTATCTTATATGTCGCTAAAGGTTTCTACATATCAGGAGGAAGCTATAATCTATAGTAATATTTATCTTATTTATCTCCTCTACCTTTTCATTCTCCAACTTTTTCCTTATATGTGTAATTATAAAAAGCAGACGTCATATTTATTTTATAAGGCATAAAATATGGTGAGTTAGTCAATACTAGTGTCAGATGGGTCTAAGTGGACCTAATCAATAACTGGCACAACCATGACTGTTTTGGGTATTTTTTTAATAAAATTCAGCACATTATTGGACAAATGCCACTGTAATTAAACAAAAAGCTTAGTGTGAAATAATGGAACAAAAGGTTCCTGCAAAGAAAAAACTTATTTAAGTAAATAAAGTATTCTCAAAACGTTGAAAGTTTAAAGTGAAGCAGGATTATGCTGGCATTTTAAGATTTAGAGTTTTCTTTACACATGGATTTACCTTTTCAGGACAGTTTTTGCTGAACATGAGTGGGAAAATACGCTCAAACAATCGGCTGTCGTGGGCTTGTGCACCTTTGGTTTTGCAGCCATACATAAAGACGTTTTGCTTTCTGCTGTGCCCGTGCAGATCACAGTACAACAGTATTTCACGCTCTTCCATTACACTGTGAGAGAAGAAAAGACATTAGGCACATTATATAGTGCTTATTGATGTTAGGCTTATATTATGTTACTGATTATCTTCTATTGCAGGAGAATCATCAATTATCACCTTCCTGATGGAAAGATGGACGTAAGCGAGAGTGAGAGGAAGGAAAACAGCTGATATTTAACAGATCTTTACAGGCATTATAAGTAAAAAAAAGCACTACTTTATAAAAGGAACATGAATCCCAACTCATGATTTAGAAAGAGCATGCAATTTTGAACAACTTTCCAATTTACTTCTATTATCTCATTTGCTTCATTCTCTTGATATCCTTTAATAAAAAAGCATATCTAAATAGGCTCAGTGGCTGCACATAGATGCCTCGTGTGATTGGCTCACGCATGCGCATTGTTATTTCTTCAACAAACGATATCTAAAGAATGAAGCAAATTAGATAGTAAAAGTAAATTGGAGTGTTGTTTAAAATTGTATTCTCTATCTGAATCATGGAAGAAAAAGTTTGGGTTTCATGTCCCTTTAAATGCTTTTTTTAATTTATTTTTTTATTGGGGGCTTAGCATTTCAAAGGTCAGTTAGGAGCTGAGATGAGGTAGGGAATTAAATTAGGTGCGTCCTCCTTCTGGCAAGTTGTACCATTGGTATTTATGAGGATCATTTTTCACGGAGACTCATTCACATATGGACAATTGCTGTATACAGACTGAATAAGGCTGGCTACCTTTATTTTGTTGAAATGGATGTGAATTTCTGCTCCCAAGAAGACATTAGTCTGACTTGGATATGGGACGATTTTTTTCCCCAAACTGAACATACTGCAGAACTTGTACGGGGAAAGTATAACAAATTCTCAGTGCTAGGATTTCCTTTGTATGCCTCATATTTTGAGGTCCGGAATGATCACATTTTCAATTTAAATTCCCTTTAATTCCCAAAGGTAGCACAAGTTGCCAGTGACCAAGTGTTTTGGGAACTAGAAATAGACCAGTTTTTAATTTGAGTCATAACATTTGGGATTCAATTCCTGACCACTAGGAGGAGGCAAAGATACCCAACATAGCTTTTGATCCCTGTACACCCAAGAAGGGAAGAAAACAGAAAAGCAGGAAATGACAAAGTAGGGCAAACAAAAACTGCTGCCAACTGAATATACAAAACTAGGTGGGTCTCGTGGACTCTCACCACCATGAAAGAAAGGAATTTATCATGTAAACATAAATTATGTTTGTTTCATTAGGTGGGGAGAGTCCACGAGCCATTGTGTTTGGGATTTGTTACCCAAACTGTGGAGTCCACACAAAATAAGGGTGGGATAAAAAACAAAGGCAGGCACATATTTACTACAGCCTGGAGGACTTTTTTTTGCCAAAAGCTGCCTCAGAAGAACCAAAAGCATCAAAATAGTAGAACTTTGTGAAAGTGTGTAAAGAAGTTGCCACTTTGCAAATCTGTTTCACAGATGCCTCATTTCTGAATGCCCAAGAAGAAGAGAGTGATCTAGTGGAATGGGCTGTAATACGTTCTAGGAAATACTTTCCCACATCCAAATAAGCTTTATGAATCAAATGCTTTAACAAAGAAGCTAAAGTAAAAGCTGTAGCCTTTTGACCCTTACGTGGACCAGAGAAATAAACAAATAAAGTGGTAGACTGCCTAAAGTCCTTCTTGGCTTAGATGTAAAACTTTAAAACCCTTAACACGTCTACATTATGTAAAAGCCTCTCCTTAGAAATATTTGGGTTAGGGGACAAAGAAGGAGCTACAATCTCTTAAAAGGACAGTCAACACCAGAATATTGTTGTTTAAAAAGAAAGATAATCCCTTTATTACACATTCCCCAGTTTTGCATAACCAACACAGTTATCATAACACACTTTTTACCTCTGTAATTACCTTGTATCTAAGCCTCTGCAAACTGCCCCCTTATTTCAGTTCTTTTGATTGACTTGCATTTTAGCCAATCAGTGCTCACTCCTAGGAGCTTCACGTGCGTGATCTCAATGTTATCTATATGAAACACATGAACTAACACCCTCTAGTGGTGAAAATTTGTCAAAATGATTTCAGATTAGAGCCTTCAAGGTCTAAGAAATTAGCATATGAACCTCCTAGGTTTAGGTTTCAATTAAGAATACCAAGAGACAAAGCAAAATTGGTGATAAAAGTAAATTGGAAAGTTGTTTAAAATTACATGTCCTATCTGAATCATGAAAGGTTATTTTTACTTGACTGTGCTTTTAATTGATGTCTTCCGGAGAACCAACTTTAGGAAAAAAATGTCACCTAGATTACGAGTTTTGTGTTAGGAGGGGTACGGTGCTAACGAGCAGTTTTCCCTCACTCGCAGACAGTGCTGGTATTACGTTTTTTTACAAACCCGGCGTTAACCGCAAAAAAGTGAGCAAAGAGCAAAATTTAGCTCCACATCTCACCTCAATACCAGCGCTGCTTACGTTAGCGGTGAGCTGGTAAAACATGCTTGTGCACGATTTCCCCATAGGAATCAATGGGGGAGAGCCGACTGAAAAAAACCCTAACACCTGCAAAAAAGCAGCGTTCAGCTCCTAACGCAGCCCCATTGATTCCTATGGGGAAATACTTTTTATGTCTACACCCAACACCCTAACATGAACCCCGAGTCTAAACACCCCTAATCTTACACTTATTAACCCCTAATCTTCCGCCCCCGACATCGCCGACACCTACATTATAATTACTAACCCCTAATCTGCCGCTCCGGACACCGCCGCCACCTACATTATAGTTATGAACCCCTAATCTGCTGCCCCCAACATCGCCAAACCCTACATTATATTTATTAACCTCTGATCTGCCGCCCCCAATGTCGCCGCAACCTAACTACATTTATTAACTCCTAATCTGCCGCCCACAACGTCACCACCACTATATTAAATGTATTAAGCCCTAAACCTAAGTCTAACCCTAACCCTAACACCCCCTAACTGAAATATAATTACAATAAGTCTAAATAAAATTACTACAATTACCAAAATTATTCCTATTTAAAACTAAATACTTACCTGTAAAATAAACCCTAAGATAGCTACAATATAACTAATAGTTACATTCTAAAATCTCCTGGGAGATGCGAATTACAGTGGGAGTGTTGACACTCCTTGATAGTGATACACAAGTGTGGGAAGTTGAATAAAAATACAAATATTAATACTTATAAGCAAAGTTAAACCATAAAACGATTCCAAACTCACAATGTCAATCAAATGTAAAGTCAATCAAAAATGGTGAAAAAAATGGTGGAAAAAGTAAAATGTGAATGTTCGTATTAAACCGTGGGTGTGTCCTCCAACGTTGCTGATGGGTAGTGAGAGATCTATAGTTAAATATAGATGTTAGATGAAGTTGTAGATAAAATGAGTGAAAAATAAGTAAAAAATAAGTAAAAAATATATATAATTCAACCTTTAGGCAAAGGTCATTAGAACCAAAAGGCAAAAAACAAAAAGCAAAAAATAGAAAAAATAATAATAAATGATAAAATCCACTTTGGTGAAATCAAATATGAAATGTAGCAATCCAAAAAAGATAGCGTTCGTGTTAGTTGTGTGCAAAAAATGGGGGATTAAAACAAATTCTGTGCCCAGTGAGTTCAATGTCCCATCCGATGTTAAAAGTGAAATCACAATAAACAGCGACAAAAAAAAACAAAACAAAAAAAAAACCTGTAGGAAAACAAAGAAAAACAAAATAGTGCAACACTGTATACAATAGATAATAATGGTAATCACCAGTATGCCAACGCGTTTCGGCCTAGATTAGGCCTTTCTCAAGACTAGGTTAGTCTTGAGAAAGGCCTAATCTAGGCCGAAACGCGTTGGCATACTGGTGAGCTTGATTTTAATTACCATTATTATCTATTGTATACAGTGTTGCACTATTTTGTTTTTCTTTGTTTTCCTACAGGTTTTTTTTTTTTTTTTTTTTTTTTTTTGTCGCTATTTATTGTGATTTCACTTTTAACATCGGATGGGACATTGAACTCACTGGGCACAGAATTTGTTTTAATCCCCCATTTTTTGCACACAACTAACACGAACGCTATCTTTTTTGGATTGCTACATTTCATATTTGATTTCACCAAAGTGGATTTTATCATTTATTATTATTTTTTCTATTTTTTGCTTTTTGTTTTTTGCCTTTTGGTTCTAATGACCTTTGCCTAAAGGTTGAATTATATATATTTTTTACTTATTTTTTACTTATTTTTCACTCATTTTATCTACAACTTCATCTAACATCTATATTTGACTATAGATCTCTCACTACCCATCAGCAACGTTGGAGGACACACCCACGGTTTAATACGAACATTCACATTTTACTTTTTCCACCATTTTTTTCACCATTTTTGATTGACTTTACATTTGATTGACATTGTGAGTTTGGAATCGTTTTATGGTTTAACTTTGCTTATAAGTATTAATATTTGTATTTTTATTCAACTTCCCACACTTGTGTATCACTATCAAGGAGTGTCAACACTCCCACTGTAATTCGCATCTCCCAGGAGATTTTATTATGTACTTATGTTTTTAGAAGTTAGACATGGATCCATGTTTCTAATTTTATTGTGTTATTGTGGTTTTATTGTGATATTTATTTATGTTTAGCCTTTATCGAAGGTAATAAATTGTAAGATTTAGCCACAAGTTCGTTAGCCTTTTAAGCTCTTTTAGCGCTTACTCTCACCTTTTCGTATTAGTACTATTATCAGCCTACTAGGAGGCTAACTGTTAGTAAGCTTAAGGCCCCACTGTAGCGCTCGGTCCAATTCTCTCCATAATAGTTACATTCTAGCTAGCTTAGGGTTTATTTTTATTTTACAGGTAACTTTGTATTTATTTTAACTAGGTACAATAGTTATTAAATAGTTATTAACTATTTAATAAATACCTAGTTAAAATAAAGACAAATTTAACTTTAAAATAAAACCTAACCTAAGTTACACTAACACTACACTATAATTAAATAAATTACCTAAACTAAATACAATTAATTACAATTTAAAAAAATTATCTAAAGTACGAAAAAAACAACACTAAATTACAGAAAATAATAAAATAATTACAAGATTTTTAAATTTATTACACCTACTCTAATGCCCCTAACAAAATAAAAAAGCCCCCCAAAATAAAAAAGCCCTACCCTACACTAAATTACAAATAGCCCTTAAAAACAGAATTTATGTTTACCTGATAAATTACTTTCTCCAACGGTGTGTCCGGTCCACGGCGTCATCCTTACTTGTGGGATATTCTCCTCCCCAACAGGAAATGGCAAAGAGCCCAGCAAAGCTGGTCACATGATCCCTCCTAGGCTCCGCCTACCCCAGTCATTCGACCGACGTTAAGGAGGAATATTTGCATAGGAGAAACCATATGGTACCGTGGTGACTGTAGTTAAAGAAAATAAATTATCAGACCTGATTAAAAAAACCAGGGCGGGCCGTGGACCGGACACACCGTTGGAGAAAGTAATTTATCAGGTAAACATAAATTCTGTTTTCTCCAACATAGGTGTGTCCGGTCCACGGCGTCATCCTTACTTGTGGGAACCAATACCAAAGCTTTAGGACACGGATGAAGGGAGGGAGCAAATCAGGTCACCTAAATGGAAGGCACCACGGCTTGCAAAACCTTTCTCCCAAAAATAGCCTCAGAAGAAGCAAAAGTATCAAACTTGTAAAATTTGGTAAAAGTGTGCAGTGAAGACCAAGTCGCTGCCCTACATATCTGATCAACAGAAGCCTCGTTCTTGAAGGCCCATGTGGAAGCCACAGCCCTAGTGGAATGAGCTGTGATTCTTTCGGGAGGCTGCCGTCCGGCAGTCTCGTAAGCCAATCTGATGATGCTTTTAATCCAAAAAGAGAGAGAGGTAGAAGTTGCTTTTTGACCTCTCCTTTTACCGGAATAAACAACAAACAAGGAAGATGTTTGTCTAAAATCCTTTGTAGCATCTAAATAGAATTTTAGAGCGCGAACAACATCCAAATTGTGCAACAAACGTTCCTTCTTTGAAACTGGTTTCGGACACAGAGAAGGTACGATAATCTCCTGGTTAATGTTTTTGTTAGAAACAACTTTTGGAAGAAAACCAGGTTTAGTACGTAAAACCACCTTATCTGCATGGAACACCAGATAAGGAGGAGAACACTGCAGAGCAGATAATTCTGAAACTCTTCTAGCAGAAGAAATTGCAACTAAAAACAAAACTTTCCAAGATAATAACTTAATATCAACGGAATGCAAGGGTTCAAACGGAACCCCCTGAAGAACTGAAAGAACTAAATTGAGACTCCAAGGAGGAGTCAAAGGTTTGTAAACAGGCTTAATTCTAACCAGAGCCTGAACAAAGGCTTGAACATCTGGCACAGCGGCCAGCTTTTTGTGAAGTAACACAGACAAGGCAGAAATCTGTCCCTTCAGGGAACTTGCAGATAATCCTTTTTCCAATCCTTCTTGAAGGAAGGATAGAATCCTAGGAATCTTAACCTTGTCCCAAGGGAATCCTTTAGATTCACACCAACAGATATATTTTTTCCAAATTTTGTGGTAAATCCTTCTAGTTACAGGCTTTCTGGCCTGAACAAGAGTATCGATAACAGAATCTGAGAACCCTCGCTTCGATAAGATCAAGCGTTCAATCTCAAAGCAGTCAGCTGGAGTGAAACCAGATTCGGATGTTCGAACGGACCCTGAACAAGAAGGTCTCGTCTCAAAGGTAGCTTCCAAGGTGGAGCCGATGACATATTCACCAGATCTGCATACCAAGTCCTGCGTGGCCACGCAGGAGCTATCAAGATCACCGACGCCCTCTCCTGATTGATCCTGGCTACCAGCCTGGGGATGAGAGGAAACGGCGGGAACACATAAGCTAGTTTGAAGGTCCAAGGTGCTACTAGTGCATCCACTAGAGCCGCCTTGGGATCCCTGGATCTGGACCCGTAGCAAGGAACTTTGAAGTTCTGACGAGAGGCCATCAGATCCATGTCTGGAATGCCCCACAGCTGAGTGACTTGGGCAAAGATTTCCGGATGGAGTTCCCACTCCCCCGGATGCAATGTCTGATGACTCAGAAAATCCGCTTCCCAATTTTCCACTCCTGGGATGTGGATAGCAGACAGGTGGCAGGAGTGAGACTCCGCCCATAGAATGATTTTGGTCACTTCTTCCATCGCCAGGGAACTCCTTGTTCCCCCCTGATGGTTGATGTACGCAACAGTTGTCATGTTGTCTGATTGAAACCGTATGAACTTGGCCCTCGCTAGCTGAGGCCAAGCCTTGAGAGCATTGAATATCGCTCTCAGTTCCAGAATATTTATCGGTAACAGAGATTCTTCCCGAGACCAAAGACCTTGAGCTTTCAGGGATCCCCAGACCGCGCCCCAGCCCATCAGACTGGCGTCGGTCGTGACAATGACCCACTCTGGTCTGCGGAATGTCATCCCTCGTGACAGGTTGTCCAGGGACAGCCACCAACGGAGTGAGTCTCTGGTCCTCTGATTTACTTGTATCTTCGGAGACAAGTCTGTATAGTCCCCATTCCACTGACTGAGCATGCACAGTTGTAATGGTCTTAGATGAATGCGCGCAAAAGGAACTATGTCCATTGCCGCTACCATCAACCCGATTACTTCCATGCACTGAGCTATGGAAGGAAGAGGAACGGAATGAAGTATCCGACAAGAGTCTAGAAGTTTTGTTTTTCTGGCCTCTGTCAGAAAAATCCTCATTTCTAAGGAGTCTATTATTGTTCCCAAGAAGGGAACCCTTGTTGACGGAGATAGAGAACTCTTTTCCACGTTCACTTTCCATCCGTGAGATCTGAGAAAAGCCAGGACAATGTCCGTGTGAGCCTTTGCTTGAGGAAGGGACGACGCTTGAATCAGAATGTCGTCCAAGTAAGGTACTACAGCGATGCCCCTTGGTCTTAGCACAGCTAGAAGGGACCCTAGTACCTTTGTGAAAATCCTTGGAGCAGTGGCTAATCCGAAAGGAAGCGCCACGAACTGGTAATGTTTGTCCAGGAATGCGAACCTCAGGAACCGATGATGTTCCTTGTGGATAGGAATATGTAGATACGCATCCTTTAAATCCACCGTGGTCATGAATTGACCTTCCTGGATGGAAGGAAGAATAGTTCGAATGGTTTCCATCTTGAACGATGGAACCTTGAGAAACTTGTTTAAGATCTTGAGATCTAAGATTGGTCTGAACGTTCCCTCTTTTTTGGGAACTATGAACAGATTGGAGTAGAACCCCATCCCTTGTTCTCTTAATGGAACAGGATGAATCACTCCCATTTTTAACAGGTCTTCTACACAATGTAAGAATGCCTGTCTTTTTATGTGGTCTGAAGACAACTGAGACCTGTGGAACCTCCCCCTTGGGGGAAGTCCCTTGAATTCCAGAAGATAACCTTGGGAGACTATTTCTAGCGCCCAAGGATCCAGAACATCTCTTGCCCAAGCCTGAGCGAAGAGAGAGAGTCTGCCCCCCACCAGATCCGGTCCCGGATCGGGGGCCAACATTTCATGCTGTCTTGGTAGCAGTGGCAGGCTTCTTGGCCTGCTTACCCTTGTTCCAGCCTTGCATTGGTCTCCAAGCTGGCTTGGCTTGAGAAGTATTACCCTCTTGCTTAGAGGACGTAGCACTTTGGGCTGGTCCGTTTCTACGAAAGGGACGAAAATTAGGTTTATTTTTTGCCTTGAAAGGCCGATCCTGAGGAAGGGCGTGGCCCTTACCCCCAGTGATATCAGAGATAATCTCTTTCAAGTCAGGGCCAAACAGCGTTTTCCCCTTGAAAGGAATGTTAAGTAGCTTGTTCTTGGAAGACGCATCAGCCGACCAAGATTTCAACCAAAGCGCTCTGCGCGCCACAATAGCAAACCCAGAATTCTTAGCCGCTAACCTAGCCAATTGCAAAGTGGCGTCTAGGGTGAAAGAATTAGCCAATTTGAGAGCATTGATTCTGTCCATAATCTCCTCATAAGGAGGAGAATCACTATCGACCGCCTTTATCAGCTCATCGAACCAGAAACATGCGGCTGTAGCGACAGGGACAATGCATGAAATTGGTTGTAGAAGGTAACCCTGCTGAACAAACATCTTTTTAAGCAAACCTTCTAATTTTTTATCCATAGGATCTTTGAAAGCACAACTATCCTCTATGGGTATAGTGGTGCGTTTGTTTAAAGTGGAAACCGCTCCCTCGACCTTGGGGACTGTCTGCCATAAGTCCTTTCTGGGGTCGACCATAGGAAACAATTTTTTAAATATGGGGGGAGGGACGAAAGGAATACCGGGCCTTTCCCATTCTTTATTAACAATGTCCGCCACCCGCTTGGGTATAGGAAAAGCTTCTGGGAGCCCCGGCACCTCTAGGAACTTGTCCATTTTACATAGTTTCTCTGGGATGACCAACTTGTCACAATCATCCAGAGTGGATAATACCTCCTTAAGCAGAATGCGGAGATGTTCCAACTTAAATTTAAACGCAATCACATCAGGTTCAGCTTGTTGAGAAATGTTCCCTGAATCAGTAATTTCTCCCTCAGACAAAACCTCCCTGGCCCCATCAGACTGGGTTAGGGGCCCTTCAGAAATATTATTATCAGCGTCGTCATGCTCTTCAGTATCTAAAACAGAGCAGTCGCGCTTACGCTGATAAGTGTTCATTTTGGCTAAAATGTTTTTGACAGAATTATCCATTACAGCCGTTAATTGTTGCATAGTAAGGAGTATTGGCGCGCTAGATGTACTAGGGGCCTCCTGAGTGGGCAAGACTCGTGTAGACGAAGGAGGGAATGATGCAGTACCATGCTTACTCCCCTCACTTGAGGAATCATCTTGGGCATCATTGTCATTGTCACATAAATCACATTTATTTAAATGAATAGGAATTCTGGCTTCCCCACATTCAGAACACAGTCTATCTGGTAGTTCAGACATGTTAAACAGGCATAAACTTGATAACAAAGTACAAAAAACGTTTTAAAATAAAACCGTTACTGTCACTTTAAATTTTAAACTGAACACACTTTATTACTGCAATTGCGAAAAAACATGAAGGAATTGTTCAAAATTCACCAAATTTTCACCACAGTGTCTTAAAGCCTTTTAACCCTTAAAATAACGGAACCGGAGCCGTTTTGCACTTTAACCCCTTTACAGTCCCTGGTATCTGCTTTGCTGAGACCCAACCAAGCCCCAAGGGGAATACGATACCAAATGACGCCTTCAGAAAGTCTTTTCTAAGTATCAGAGCTCCTCTCACATGCGACTGCATGCCATGCCTCTCAAAAACAAGTGCGCAACACCGGCGCGAAAATGAGGCTCTGCCTATGCTTTGGGAAAGCCCCTAAAGAATAAGGTGTCTAAAACAGTGCCTGCCGATATTATTATATCAAAATACCCAGATAAAATGATTCCTCAAGGCTAAATATGTGTTAATAATGAATCGATTTAGCCCAGAAAAAGTCTACAGTCTTAATAAGCCCTTTTTGAAGCCCTTATTTACAATCGTAATAAACATGGCTTACCGGATCCCATAGGGAAAATGACAGCTTCCAGCATTACATCGTCTTGTTAGAATGTGTCATACCTCAAGCAGCAAGAGACTGCTCACTGTTCCCCCAACTGAAGTTAATTGCTCTCAACAGTCCTGTGTGGAACAGCCATGGATTTTAGTGACGGTTGCTAAAATCATTTTCCTCATACAAACAGAAATCTTCATCTCTTTTCTGTTTCTGAGTAAATAGTACATACCAGCACTATTTTAAAATAACAAACTCTTGATTGAATAATAAAAACTACAGTTAAACACTAAAAAACTCTAAGCCATCTCCGTGGAGATGTTGCCTGTACAACGGCAAAGAGAATGACTGGGGTAGGCGGAGCCTAGGAGGGATCATGTGACCAGCTTTGCTGGGCTCTTTGCCATTTCCTGTTGGGGAGGAGAATATCCCACAAGTAAGGATGACGCCGTGGACCGGACACACCTATGTTGGAGAAAGGGCCTTTTGCAGGGCATTGCCCCAAAGTAATCAGCTCTTTTACCTGTAAAAAAAAGTACAAATACCCCCCAACATTAAAACCCACCACCCATACAACCAGCCCTACTCTAAAACCCACCCAATCCCCCCTTAAAAAAACCTAACACTAACCCCTTGAAGATCACCCTACCGTGAGACGTCTTCACCCAACCGGGCAGAAGTGGTCCTCCAGACGGGCAGAAGTCTTCATCCAAGCCGGGCAGAAGAGGTCCTCCAGAATGGCAGAAGTCTTCATCCAGACGGCATCTTCTATCTTCATCCATCCGGCGCGGAGCAGGTCCATCTTCAAGACATCCGACGAGGAGCATCCTCTTCAAACGACAGCCGACTGAAGAATGAAAGTTCCGTTAAATGACGTCATCCAAGATGGCGTCCCTTCAATTCCGATTGGTTGATAGAATTCTATCAGCCAATCGGAATTAAAGGGACATGAAACCCAAATTTTTTCTTTCATGATTTAGAAAGAGCATGCAATTTTAAACAACTTTCTAATTTGCTTCATTTCCTTGATATCCTTTGCTGAAAAGCATATCTAGATATGCTCAGTAGCTTCTGATTGGTGGCTGCATAAAGATGCCTCGTGTGATTGGCTCACCCATGTACATTGCTATGTCTTCAACAATGGATATCTAAATAATTAAGCAAATTAGATAATATAAGTAAATTGGAATGTTATTTAAAATTGTATTCTCTACCTGAATCATGAAAGAAAAAATTTGGGTTCATGAAATCAGCCAATAGGATTGAGCTTGCATTCTATTGGCTGATCCAATTAGCCAATAGAATGCCAGCTCAATCCTATTGGCTGATTGGACCCTAATATAGATACAATGTAACTATTAGTTATATTGTAGCTATCTTAGGGTTTATTTTATAGGTAAGTATTTAGTTTTAAATAGGAATAATTTAGTGAATTGTATTAATTGTATTTAGATTTATTCAAATTATATTTAAGTTAGGGGGTGTTAGGTTTAGGGTTAGACTTAGATTTAGGGGTTAATACATTTAATATAGTGGTGGCGACGTTGGGGGTGGCAGATTAGGGGTTAATAAATGTAGGTAGGTGTCGGCGATGTTAGGGCCAGCAGATTAGGGGTTAATAATATTTAACTAGTGTTTGCAATGCGGGAGTGCGGCGGTTTAGGGGTTGATATGTTTATTATATTGGCGGCGATGTCCGGTTTAGCAGATTAGGGGTTAAAATTTTTATTTTAGTGTTTGTGATGTGGGGGGGGGGGCTCGGTTTAGGGGTTAATAGGTAGTTTATGGGTGTTAGTGTACTTTTTAGCACTTTAGTTAAGAGTTTTATGCTACGGCGTTGTAGTGTAAAACTCTTAACTACTGACTTTTAAATGCGGTACCAGTCTTGACAGGAGAGGGTCTACCGCTCACTTTTTGGCAGACTCGTAATACCAGCGCTATGCAAATCCCATTGAAAATATAGGATACGCAATTGACGTAAGTGGATTTGCAGTATTTCCGAGTCTGGCCAAAAAAAGTGAGCGGTGAGCCTGTCATTTCAAGACTCATAATACCAGCGGGCATTAAAAAGCAGCGTTGGGACCTCTCAACGCGGCTTTTTAACCCTAACGCAAAACTCTAATCTAGGTGTGTGAGTGCAAAGGACAGTCTTATCCTGATAAAAAATAAGATAAGGAATCTCACAAGTAAGTGCTGACAACTTTGGATCTCTTCTAGAGGAAGAAATTGCTGAAAGAAATAACACCTTCCAAAACAGAAGTTGAATGTTCATACTATACATTGCTCATATAGAGGAGGTTGTAAAACCCTTAAAACGAAATTAAGGTTCCAAGGGGGAGACATTGGGGACGATTTATCAAGGGCCGAATGGCGTCTGATGCCCGTTTCTATGCGAGCCTTTAGGCTCGCCGGAAACAGCAGTTAAGAATCAGCGGTCTTAAGACCGCTACTCCTTAACTCGTCTGCTGCCCCTGAGGCTGCAGACATCAATCCGCCCGATCATATACGATCGGGTTGATTGATACCCCCTGCTAGCGGCCGATTGGCCATAAATCTGCAGGCCGCGGCATTGCACAAGCAATTGACCACAACTGCTTGTGCAATGTTAAATTCAGCGATGTCTGTCGGACATGATTCGATGAGCGAACCATGTCGGACAGACACTTGGTAAATCGGCCCCATTGGCTTGACTACTGTCCTGATTTTGATTAATGCATGAAAAAAGGTCTGAATGTCTGGAAGCTTAGCAATCTTTATATGATACAACATGGATAGTGCTGAAATGTGACCCTATAAAGAACTTGCTGACAATCCTTTATCTAACCCCTCCTGCAGAAACTGATGGATTCTCGTAATTTAAAAAGAGTGCCAACGAAAGCCAATCTTATCACACCAAGAGAAAAAAACAGTCTCCAAACTTTGTGATAAATATTTCAAATAACAGGTTTTCTAGCTCGGATAAGAGTTTGTACTACAGCATCTGAAAACCCTCTGTTTTTAAAAATTAAATGGACATTCAAGTCAAAATTAAACTTTAATGATTCAGATAGAGCATGCAATTTTAAACAACTTTCCAATGTACTTTTTTTTCCCAAACATTTTTATTTTATTTTAGATAAAGATGCATTAACATACAATCAAACATTATTAATGAGCGGTATACATTAGTACAACTCAATTGAAGCATAAGAGCAAGAATTTCTTACAGAATAAATTAATATCTTATGTGATTACCTTGTTTACAAAGATTAGCTCGGAGTGCCCATCAGATATCGACAAGCACCCCTTCAGGGAACTGTACAATCATACATTATCGAGATAAACAATATACCACTGCCGGAAATTTACCTGATATAATTAGTTTAATCATACCAAGACACACTAGAAGTTCTATACTCGTCGCATTTGAGTAGCAGTTAAAGTGGTTAAACACATGCGTACTAGTACCAGTACTTACAAACAGTGTTCCCTCTAAGGCCAGTTTTGTGTGCGGCCCAGCAGTGAAACAGTTAATTAGGTAACCACACCATGCAATTAGCAAACACTGCACAATGCAGATGGCAAGGTATGGTTCTCTTGTTAACTGTTTCACTGCTGGGCTGCCCACAAAACTGTCCTTAGAGGGAACACTGCTTACAAACTTATATTGGGCCTAAGCCTGTTAGGACATAAGTGGGCATACCGCAAGAGGCCGAATATTATTTACTTGCTAGGGAAAGGGGTTCACTACGGAGGGATTATAGGGGGGTGGGGAATGCAGAGATAGGGTAAAGGGGAGAGGAGAATCCGTCATTAGTAAGGGAAGAGAGATGTGAGGGTCTATGCAGATCCAGGGGACCCATCTGGAGCCCAGCAGGGATCCCCTCTTTAGGCGTCCAGCAAATGGCTCTGGGGACGGACCCTGCATGGTTATCAGGCACACTATCCACCTACTGCTTATTCTGTGAGAGAAACTGCTCCCAGATAAGGCTGAAGGTCACTGACTGATTTCTCATTCTATATACATAATCTTCCATGGATTTGACATAATTCAGGTACTCTACTACCCCCTGCCACCTCAGGGGGTGGGCTTTCTTCCAGTTCCTCGCGATCAATATTTTAACTGAGGTAAGTAAGTAGAAGAGCAGGGATCTCTTATGAGCAGGAATCTTCCTCAATCCCACATGTAGAAGGGACAGACCTGGATTAGTTATTTCTGGCAGACCCAGACTGGCACAAACCACTCTCAATTTAGCCCAAAGCGGTTGAAGTTTAGGGCAGGACCACCATATATGAAGTGGGGAGCCCAGCTCCCCACATTCCCTCCAGCAAGCGGTGGGGTGGTCCGGGAACAGTACATGCAACTTAGTTGGCACAAGGTGCCATCTGGAGATTACTTTAAAGTACAATTTGTACATAGTGGTACAATGCAGAGTTGCTTTAGTTTTTGCTATTGCTTTAGACCATTCCTCCTCAGAAAATGTAGCTTTTATTTCCGTTTCCCAGGCGATCATATGCCTGGTCTTAGAGAGCACCGGATCTCCCAAAAGGCATCTGTAATGCGTTGTGAGGGGTTTATAGAGCTGAAGACCCGAATTCCATCTGGACTCCCAAATAGTGGGATTCCGAACCTTAATCGTCAGAAATCCCCAGGTTTTCATCAAAGACCTTAACCTCAAGAGCTCAAATTCTAAGTGGCGTGGTACGTTGAATTTTGTCACCATTTCTCGGTGGGATAGAAGGTGTTCGCCACTGAAGAAGTCTCCTACAGCAGAAATCTCTCCCTGTTTCCACGCACTAATCTGCACGTTGGGTAAACCCTGTAGAAGGGGAATTATAGGGTGAATCAGGGAAGGATGAGGGGCAATCAACAAATTGTGTCGTAACTTATACCACATCTTCTGGCACTCTCTGACCAGCTGATTGGAGATGGTGAATTGAGAGGTCAAGTGTGAGAGGAACCATAATAGGTCTGAGAGGTCCATTTTTGCTGGGAGGGAGGCTTGTTCCAGCTCCCTCCATCTCATGGGTGGAAGATCTTGACCCCATGCCGAGACCTGAGTTTTCATGGCAGCCTCGAAATACCAGGTCACACTTGGTAGACCTAATCCCCCTAGCTCCAGAGGGGCTTGAAAAAATTGCAGCCGCTACTCTGGGCCTCTTGTTGTTCCAGACGTAAGCATTAAATGATGTTTGAAACTTCCGTAATAGCCTCAACGGGATCTGCAAGGGAATACACCTCATGAAGTATGTTAGTTTGGGGAGAACCATCATTTTTAAGGCGGCAATTCTGCCCAGCCAGGAGATATCATCATATTTTTTTGATTTTAAAGTTTTATCTACCTCCTTCCAGAGAGTGTGATAATTCTCCTGGAGAACAGTGTCTCTGTCGTGGGACAGAAACACCCCTTGATGGCAAATCCCCCTAGTGGACTATTTAAAATGGTATTGTTTTTTTAAGAGCACGCTGCTCATCATGATCTATATGTATCATACAGGCTTCCGTCTTACTTACATTGATCTTATAATTCGAAAGTTCGCTAAAAGAATCAATTACAGACATCAAAAATGGGAGTGATTGGGGGGCAGAGTTTGCTGCCAGGCTGAGAGGACGTGCATGTATAGAGCTCCTCAACATAACTAATATATTTGGTATATTTGATCCTATTTTCTTTATTTTAAAAACCAACATATATAATAGTAGTTACTGGACAACAAAACGCCTAAAATTCTGGGACTTTAAAACTCTTCTAAGGTGCTACAGAGGGACAATAACAGTGTGAGATTGGAGAGCTGAAGCTCTGATACGACTACCGCAACGGCAATAGCTTCTCAAAAGACCATCAGGCAAGTGCTTTGTGGCATTAGGCGCTCCGGAGGGTCGGGGCTCTGCTCCGGAGTGCCTGATTGTGACCCGGGACTATCGACTAAGGGAGCACCATATCACCGGCAAGGTACGCGCACCCACGTGGCGCTCTGAAAACCGAGCTGTGCCGGATACTGCCCGAGATCGCTGGAGCTCTCCCTTACTTCCAAAGGACCACATTACCTTATACTGCTAGCCGGAGGACAGAGCTGAAGCTGAGACGAGACACTCTGTAGGGGAATCACCTCATTCTAAGAACGGCACGGACCTCTTGGCGCGAACATCCGCCATTTTAACACCTCTGGCCTAGCTCCGGAGCCTCCACTACAGACGCTGCAGCTAACGCGACTTTACCCGGCAAGACTAAGGGAGGAGGTAAGACTGATAAGTGTATACTTGGTCCCCTGTATATTCACGACCAGCACATACCCCAGTTCTATATATTTTGAGCTAGAGAGGGGGCCCTGGCACTTGCGGCACTAAAAAGACTGTCACTTCTAACTTTGTAAACCCTGATGAAATACAGGCCACGCATTAGCAGCTGAGACCTATTTGAACTCTCCCTACAGTTAACTGCTGGGCCCTAGATGGTTCTACATATGTGAGTTGGATGCAGTAATACTCACCTGAACGATACATTTGTACTAACTCACCTAGATTTCCGCTAGGCCCTGGGAGCCCTCCGGTGGGCCCAGTCTATGATTTTACCTGCCCCTGCCATCTTGCAACAATCCGGGAAGCATCTGGGAATCTTTTTTACTTGCCCCTAGTAGCCCCATAACTTTGCTACATACCTGAATATACCCTATTTGGATTGGTATTTACCATATATGCAACTTATTCAATAACTCTGCTGCTCTCCTGCATATTTTCTTTTTGGATTGGTATTTACCATATACACACCCTGACTAACTGGGTCTTTTAGGCAAACTTGAAGAGTAACTCTGTTTCATCAGTCTCTCCTCTCCCTTTCCCGCCGGCCCTAATTGCCTGCGGGTCATATCCCCATACCTGACCCCACATCGCCCTAGGGGGGCAGCTCCCCAGAGGAGAGACTTACCACTTACATAAAGGCTCTAGCTACCTCAAAACTCAGGAAGCAGACACCTACTCAGCTCAGTTCAGTTCGTAGATCATAGTCCTGGAGTGAGATGAAGACGTAATACCACTACTAATGCCATAGCCCCAGTCAGCTCAATAAAAGGTTTCTTCATAGTGCCATATTTTTCCCTCCCTCTCCTAGGTACCCTTGATGTCACTACATTTACAGAAATACAAGATGCCTCAATCTTTCAAGAGAAAAGAAAAGTCCCATAGCACACCGAAGAGAACGGTTGCTGATCATTTTGGTCAACCTGCCAGCAAACTGGCTCAGAAGATGAAGCCTCAGACACAAGCAGCCTCAATGATGCTCACATCAAAACAACATTAACCCAAGTCACTGGCCGTCTCCATCATAAAGATGCGACTCCTGACAATAATATTATGGACTCTATCAGGTCTCTCCTGGCCTCACACCATGATTGCCTATCTAAGAAATTTGATAAGGGTAATGCTGAACTGAAAAGAGACATTGCCTTAATTGGCGAAAGAACTGATGCTCTAGAACGCAAACAGGAGGACCTGATGGTAGATCATTCCAGCCTATTAGGCTATTCGCAGGGGCTTGCTGAACAGATCACGGATCTGGAACTTAAACTCGCAGATCTCGAAGACAGGACCCGTGGCAATAATATTAGTGAAAGGTATTCCTGAATCTGTGCCCCAACAAGAACTGGAAAAATTTCTGCCGGACCTGTTTGTCGCTGTTCTTGGGACTGGGATAGAGACAGAGATGCTGATTGACAGAGCGCATAGAGCCCTGAGGCCGCGGACGGCTGAAGGTGACAAGCCTAGAGATGTCATTGCCCGGCTTCATTACTATACCTTTCCGGGAAAAACTACTGAGGACCCTAGCAAGTGACAAGCCACTCCCAGAACAATATGCCGCTATCCAGATATATCAAGACCTCTCCCCACATACCCTCCAATTAAGAAGGCACTACCAACCCTTCACTAAAATTTTGAGAGACAAAGCCATAAAATATAGATGGGGCTTCCCGGTTAAACTCTACATCAACAAAGAAGGACAACAGTTTTCGGCTTCTTCCCCCCAGCAAGCGAGAGAGTTACTACAAAGATGGGGACTTCTGCCACAAGATCCACCTGTACCTGCCCAGGCGATTGTGCCTGGAAGAGGCTTGAGAGCGTCAGCCCCGGAATGGGGCCCCCTTCCACAAAGGCCCAGAAGCAACCAGAGGAAAACCTCAGTTTCTCGTGATCGGGACTCTCCCACATGAGATGCTAGAAATTGAAACTTAAACTTGTATCCAGAATGTTATCTCTCTGTACTCTGGACTTTTGATTTAGAGACTATATTCACCTAAAGAGACTGACTCATGTGTACCAAGGGTACATGAAGATGGGTGAGACGGCTATAATATAATAAATGTATTTTCCATGCATATGTTTGGCTGTTTCCCCCCCTTCTTTTCTTTTTTGTTCTCTTTCTCTCCTTACCTTCTCTTCCCTTATTTCTAAACCCTCTTCCTCCCCTCCCTCTCTCCCTTTTCGTCTCTGTGTATTCATGAGTACCTGCTGTTGTATATTTTAAGGTTTACTATAATAGATAAGAGATGGGATTGTTTGCAATTTATCCTGTATTTCTGCACTAATCAGAAGACCACCTCCCGGAGCCACATATGCCACAGTTAGGTATTGGACTTGTCGGGATGGTGGTCATCAATGAACATTGTTATTTTTTGCTGTTATTACTATTGCTCATATTCTTTTTTTTGCTGTTTGATCATTGTTTATGCAAATATTATTAGACCTATAGGTTATATGGCACAACGCCCTTACTGAGTAAAGTTATTATTCAAGATGACCCTAAGGGGCATCTCAGAAGACATAGGCAGAAATGATTGGGTATAGATCACAGTATGAATCTTATCACTTGGCCTTTACACTAGATTTGCGAAGGTAGAATCACCCTGCACCCTTACCTATTACTTTGAGGCAGAGAGAACAACAAGAATTGTACCTATAACACAACATAAAGTCCTCATGTAGAGAGAAATCATATGGCATACTTTAGAATAGCCGACTGGGGCTGGGCTATTAATGCCGGCCTCTCCCCCCCGTACTTATATAGTTGTGCTCTCTTACTAATAATTGAGAGATCACTCATTGTGATAGTGTTTGTATACACATCGATATACGCTAGTTAGACCTAAGAAGGAATTTTTGTTATTGGACCAAAGGGCTCCTAGCATCCTTTCCCCCCTCCCCTTTTCTACGCCTCCCTTAACTATACCCTCTTTGTCTGCCTTCCAATTTTATTTCCTGTTTTCTTGGGGGTCTTAACCTGTAAGACAAGAGAGACTCTATTCCAACATGGCTCCCTTAGAGGTGGCCACCCTGAATGTACAAGGGCTTAACTCCCCAACTAAACGGAGCCTCTTATACAATTACCTATCTACGCATAAACTACACCTAGTCTTCTTACAGGAGACTCATTGGGAGAGGGACTCTGCACTACCAAGAGGTTCCCCCCTCTACCCGGTATGTTAAACTGCCTCCATTACAAAAAAAAAAGAGGTGTAGCCATAATGATTCACCGAAATGTCTGCTGTAAGATGGAACATATTGAACGAGATCCAGAAGGTAGATACCTTATTCTGGTCTGTACGCTAGATGGGATTCTCTGTACGCTAGCTTCCGTTTATACCCCAAATAAGGGACAGATCCCCTTTCTTCGAAAATTTCTAAACAAGCTAGACCCCATCAAAAGAGGGCATGTCCTGATAGGAGAGGATCTGAACTTGGTCTGGGACCCAGTGCTAGACAAAAAACAAACAAAAATCACCCAATTGACCGTAACATAAATACACTATCTCATGCTTTCCGTAGACTCATGTTTCAATTTGGACTGTTTGATGTCTCGAGATGTCTGGCCCCGACTGAATTAGATTATACACATCACTCGATACCCCATAACTCGTATTCGCGGATAGACTATCTCTTATGTGACTCATGGACACTTGATAAATTTACTACCCCAAGGATTAAGCCCTGCTTGTGGTCAGACCATGACTTGGTTAGCGCCCAACTCTCAATCTTACAACCCCCTGACAGTAGACCACCCTGGAGGCTTCCAGACCAGTGTCTTGCGGAATTGGAGATCCCGCAACTAACCAAATTAATTCTTGAATTTTTTAAATTTAACGATACCGGAGATACGAAACTTGAAATTGTGTGGGCGGCTCTCAAAGCATACTTAAGAGGCCATTTCATAAAGAAAAAGGCCCAGTGGCAGACAACTCAAAAGATCCCCTTAGCAAAACTGTATGCAGATTTGAGACCCCTCGAAATGGCTAATAAAAAAAAACCCTGATCCTGCTCTTGCTACCCAGGTGGGTATCATAAGATCTGAAATTAACAAGCGGGAATTACTAAAGGTCCAGGCCAACCTATTTAAACTAAAACAGATCTATTATAGCAAAGGAAATAAAGCTGACAGGCTCTTAGCCCGCAAGCTTAGAAACCGAGCGGTCAATAGCAGGATCCCGGCTATTAAGTCGGCCCGAGGAATAGTTTGTTCTCCCAAGGAGATTGGTAAAGCTTTCTCAGACTACTATACTACCCTCTACGACCTAGATCGCAGCTCTGGCGCCCTGCCTTTGAGTAAAGAGGAAGTGAGACAATTTTTAGCAAATTTACAACTACCAACATTAAGCAAAGACTCTGTTGAAGAGCTCGAGAAGCCTTTCACCCTTGAAGAAATAAAAACAGCTATCTTCTCTCTAAAGCCTCATAAGGCCCCTGGCCCAGATGGATTTACTTCACTATTTTACCTGACTTTTTCCTCTCTGCTCTCCCCCTTACTTCTTCGGCTGTTCAGCGGAGTAGCCAAGGAAGGCAAGATTACTCAGTAATTCTTGGAAGCCAACATTTTGACCATTCCAAAGGAGGGTAAAGACCTGATGGAATGTGGGAGTTATAGACCTATCTCCCTTATCACTGTTGATATTAAGATCTATTCAAAAGTCCTCGCAACCAGGCTAGGGAAACACTTGCCCTCTATAATTCATCTGGACCAAGTGGGGTTTGTCCAGGGCAGACAGGGTACCGACAATACCCGTAGGTTACTGAATGTATTCTCAGAAACATACGATATGGGCCTGCCCCTTCTCACCCTGTCGCTAGACGCGGAAAAGGCGTTTGACAGGGTGAGATAGGAATACATGTTTGAGACATTGAAGATATTCGGGATCCCACACTCCTTCTCTAAAGCAGTTGAGGCGTTATACGTCCTTCCCACGGAGGTAGTCAAGGGACTGGGCTTTAGCTCCCCCAGGATACATATACGCAATGGAACAAGACAAGGGTGTCCCCTGTCACCGCTCCTTTTCGCGATGGTGATGGAACCACTAGCTGAAGCGATTAGGAAAGATGCTCATATTCAGGGCCTATTGTTGCATGACTCAGTACAGAAGGTGGCATTATTTGCCGATGACCTTACTCTTTTCATTGTGGAACCGGTTCTTTCGCTTCCGCCTTTAATGGCCCTAATTGAAGCATTTGGTAAGCTTTCCAATTACAAAATTAATGCTACCAAAACGGAAGCATATATGATACACCCTGATCATTCGGAGCAGCGAGCTCTACAGAAGATTAAGTGGTCTACTAGAGGGATTCGACATCTTGGGGTTTTCCTATCTCATGATAAAGACATAGTCCTCCAGGAGAACTATCAGGTTCTGTTGAAGGAAATTGCCAACTCTTTGAAAACCAAGAAATATGCTGAACTATCTTGGATGGGTAGAATTGCTGCCCTGAAAATGATGCTATTACCCAAATTAACATGCATCATGAGATGTATCCCCCTTCCAGTCCCAGAAAGACTGCTGAAAAACTTCCAGACCCTCTTCAACATGTATGTCTGGAACAACAAGAGACCCAGAGTTGCTGCGGCAATCCTGCAGGCTCCCCTTGATCATGGAGGATTGGGCCTGCCTAGTATTAGAGGGTACTATGAAGCAGCAATGATTTCCCATGCCTCAGCATGGGGGCCAGACCTCCCAACCGCGCGATGGAGGGAGCTGGAGCAGGCCTCTGTCCCGGTGTATATAGATTTATCTGACTTGTTATGGTTCCCCCCGCACCTTACCTCCACATGTATTATCTCTAATCACATAGTGAGAGGGTGTCAACTACTTTGGTATAAACTGCGACATAGTGCCCAGATCGCCCCCATCCTTCTCCTGTCCAGCCCATAATCCCCCTACTTCAGACTCTCCCTAATGTTAGGCTGAATTTATGGAAACAAATGGAGATTACGACAGTTGGAGACTTCTATGCTGGTGACCGCCTCCTCACACAGAATGAGATGGTAGCTAGATTTGAGATCCCCCGACACCTAGAATTTGAATTCCTGAGATTACGGTCCTTACTCAAGGCATGGGGGTTCCTGGGAGATATATTTCGAACCCCCACGACTTGGGAGTTGAGATGGAAAATGGGCCTCCAGGTCTATAAACCTCTCACAGCACATTATAGATGCCTACTGGTACCTCCTACACTGACGAAGACAAGACACATGCTTTCCTGGGAGACAGACTTAAAAACGACGTACACAGTTAAGAAATGGGCAGTGGCTATCACTAAGACCAAGGCGGCTTTGCACTGCATTACGATGTATGAACTCTACTTTAAAATGATTACTAGGTGGCACCTGGTCCCGACCAAGCTTCAGGTCCTCTACCCTACTCACTCTCCCTCCTGCTGGAGAAACTGTGGAGGTCTGGGCACCCCACTACACACATGGTGGTCTTGCCCTAGAATTAAGCCACTCTGGAGTAAACTCCGTATGGTCAGCAACACAATGGGACTCCCAGAGGCTTCTGATCCTGGACTGGCCCTCTTGCACCTAGGCCTAGAGAAAATACCTGCACATAAGAGAACTCTCCTAATATATATGCTCACCTCAGTCAAAATGACAATTGATAGAAACTGAAAAAAGGTACGCCCCCTGAGATGGCAAAGTGTTGTAGACTATCTAAATTATGTCAAGTCTATGGAAGACTTCGTATAGAGAGTCAGACGCCAATCAGAAACCTTCGGCCTCATCTGGGAACCCTGGGAGACCTACTTGCAGCAAAATAAACCCCAAACTACAGGACTTTCGCAATGACTTGGCTACTATAGAGATGCGTATTAGTCACCTTGACTTTTAGGCAGTGCTATTACCCGAAAGGGAACATAGACTGACACTGAATCCCCCTCGGTCTCCCCCCCCCTGCCACTGGATGAGCCCTTCCCCCCCCACCCCACTTAACCATTTTGACTCCCTCAGTATAAGAATCCCTCCCCTTCCCAATAGGAGTACTTTGGTCCAAAAAAGTATAAAGATATTTCCAAGAAGATGTAGAACCGACCGTATATTTGTGGTGGGTCTTGCTGACCCATGCATTAGTCATTCCCTATTTCTATAGGGAGTATCTTAACCATCAAAGAACTACTAGCGTAACTATACACGAAGATTGGAGGAATGCGCCATAATCACCAAACTACCCACAGATTACGACTCTAGCTAACTATAGGCACAATCGTACACCCTGTGGGTTAATTTCCAACTAGACTTCGAGAGACATTCTAGAACTGTAAAGAAAAAGATAAAGGTTAGACAAAGTTATCTGATGTTACTGCTTCTATACCCTAATGTGGTGTGTGGCTTTTGTGTTCATCTAATTTTTGACATGTTTGAAATAACAGTTGTAATGTCTTATATTTGAAATAAAAAATTATATTTAAATTTTTTTTTTTTTTTTTTTTTTTAAAATGCATGTATATGAAAATGTGTCTTGCGTTGCTGTGTTTTGTGCTGGGACACTGTTGCAACAGTGTAATAAATATTACCTCTCCTGAAAAAAAAATAAAAAAATGGGAGTGATTGAAGAGGATCTACTATAAATAGTGTAAGATTGTCAGCAAAAAGCGCCAGTTTCTGGAGCGAGTCATGCAGCAAAAGACCCTGGATTCGGTGGTCCTGTCTAATGGCCTCTGCCAATGGCTCTATGGCGAGTGCAAACAATAACAGGGACAGGGGACACCCCTGTCTGGTGCCGTTACATAACAGGATCCTGGGGGAACAAAAGCCAAGCCCCTTAATCACCGCCGTCGGAGCCGTGTACAGCGCCTCCACCACTTTGCAGAAGGAGTGTGGTATACCAAAAACTTTCAGAGTTTCAAACAAAAATTCCCACCTCACCCTATCAAACACTTTTTCAGCATCCAGTGACAGGGTGAGAAGGGGCAGGCCCATGTCCTTCACCTCCATGAAGATGTTTAATAATCTGCGAATATTGTCGGTTCCTTGCCGGCCCTGCACAAATCCCACCTGATCCAAGTGGATTATTGTAGGTAGGTGCCGACCCAATCTAGCCACAAGAATCTTTGAGTAGATCTTAATATCCACATTGATTAAGGAGATAGGTCTATAGCTCCCACACTCCATGGGATCTTTACCCTCCTTAGGTATAGTCAGTATATTTGCCTCTAGGAATTCCTGAAGCAGGGTACCTCCTTTAGCTATCTCAGTGTACAGTCAAAGTAATATCGGTCATAGCAGAGGGGCAAAAGTGCGATAGAATAAAGGAGTATAGCCATCCGGCCCCGGGGCTTTGTGTGGCTTAAGGGCTAGGATAGCTGATTTCACCTTCTCCAGTGTGAAGGGTCTCTCCAGGTCTTCCATGAAGTCCTTACTTAGAGTGGGTAGACGCAATTTAGTCAGAAATTGCTTTATCACCTCTCCACTGGGCCTCGATGTGCAGGGGGTATTATCAAGGCCATAAAGTGAGGTGTAGTACTCCGAAAATGCCTTACCTATCTCTCTAGGAGAGCGAACTATCCCTTGATTCGATTTAATAGCAGCAATTCTAGATTGCACAGCCCGATTCCTGAGTTTGCGTGCCAAAAGCTCCCTTTTATTGATTTCTGACCTGATAGCCCCCACCCGTGTAGCTAACTCGAGTTCAGGGGTTTTCTTATTTGCATGCTCAAGGGTTCTGAGCTCAGCATAAAGCTTTGCCAGAGAGACCTTATTCTTGGCTTTCCAATGAGCTGTTTTCTGCAGGAAGTGCGCTCACAGAAAAGCCTTAAGGGTAGCCCACACTATTTCTAATCTCGTTTCTCCCGTATCATTAAGCCTGAGGAAGTCAATTATAGTTTCTGTCAACTGAGGTATCTCCACCTCAGCTAGGCATTGATCCGGAAGTTTCCAGGAGGGTCTACAATCTGGGGGATGTAAATGTGAGAAATCGGCACAGACTGAATCGTGATCAGACCAAGGACACACCTCAATTCGTGAGGTAACAAATTTGTCCAGAGCCCAGGAATCACATAGCAAATAATCTATACGCGCATATGAATTGTGCAGTCTAGAGTGATGCGTGTAGTCTCACTCTGTGGGGGACAGGCATCTTCACACATCGAATAAACTATATTGAAACATTAGCTTCCGGAAAGCGTTAGACTGCGTAGAGATATTGCGGTCAATTGGATGTTCAGACCTAGCCTTCTTGTCTAATTGAGGGTCCCACACAAGATTAAAGTCCCCTCCCATCAGTACATGTCCCCTCTTAATTTCATCCAGTCTACCCAGAAATTTCCGTAGAAAGGGGACCTGTCCAGTGTTGGGAGCAAAAATAGAGACTAGCGTACACAATATCCCGTTTAAGGTGCAAACCATGACGAGATATCTGCCTTCTGGGTCTCTTTCTATATAATCAATCTTACAGCAAATATCTCTGTGAATCAGTATAGCTACACCTCTCTGTTTTTTCGTGTAGGAAGCCACTTCGCAAATTGGGTATAGGTGTGAGCCTCTAGATTGCCTAGGATCCGTCTCCCAGTGAGTCTCTTGCAGAAATACTAGGTGCAGTCTATGTGAGTGTAAATAGTTAAATAGGAGGCTTCGTTTAGTAGGGGAGTTGAGCCCTTGTGTGTTCAAGGTGGCCACCTTAATAGGAGCCATGTGTGTGGGCGGGTGCCGGGCCCCGGGGGGTCTCACCTCAAACTGAGATGAGAAGGGTTCAAAAAAAGTTACAACCACATAGAAAAGGGTTAAAAGCAGGGAGAGATGCATTAATAACAGGGAAAGGAGGGAAGGTTAGACGGTACTATAGTACTGAACTAGTGAGAATTCTTCCTAGCCCTAACTGCTTGCAATCACTTTACAAGTACTCAACTTTTTTTAGAACTATCTAGTGTATAGCGAAGTGTACAATACACCCTATCACAATGAGTGGTCTCTTGGCGAAGCCAAGAGAACACAACTATTTTGGTTTGGTGGGGGCACTGGCATAGATAAAAGCCAGGCCCCAGTTAGCGTTTTCTAAAGCGCACTATATTTTATCTATTTGGGATTAAATATTCTGGATGTGCAAGACTATATACCATAGAACTTAATGTGTAGTTTATAAGAGCTATCTCTATCTATGTCACTATTTAGGGGGGAAATATATTCCATTTCTAAATCTTGGCAGTTATGTCTAAGGGTGACATTCTCCTCAACCTGTCTGTTCCTGTATCATTTAATCACATCTCTGTTTGACACACACAATAACAATAACAAGCAAGTAAATGAGTGGACAAGTAAACAAATAAACAGATAACCAAACAACCTCTTCCCCACCCCAACTTTACCTTAACATTACCCGTTTAGGCAAGCACATAGAATAGAATTTGGCAACCACTCCCCTGACACTACTACCCATGGCGTGCTCCAGGAATAGATTAAGTTGGCAAATGTGGTGCGCTACTATTATGGAGATAAGAGTATCTTTAAATTTACCGCCAGGGAAAGGGGGCCTTATGCAGCCGGTGGGGAGGGGGCTAGATTCAAGTCCCCTCAACGGGGAGTATTCTCTTGTATTCCTACCTCATAGTCGCAATTTTTGGGGCAGAACTCAATGACCCCGGGCCTAATCTAATAAATATATGAACTGTCAGGAAGCTTAGTGAGTCAGTATATTATTTATATGTGGGACCCCTATTACCTAACGGTCTCCAAAAAAGTGCTTAGGGCCTCAGGGAGTGGTCGTCAACCTCAACCAAATAACAGTAACATAGGTGTTGATCTTCTACATTCATTAACAAGAAACACAGCCTAATCTAGGCAGAAGAGTGTGGACCAGCAACGCAAGGGGAGAAAGGGGGAAAGAAAATGTCATAACAACCATACTATACATAATAACTAACAAACAATCAGGAACAATCTCACCCATCTTCTCGTGTCTCCAACACAGAGGGCTCAGTCCTTTAAGTAAGAGTCAACTCTCAATCGATAGTCCAAGAGAGATAAAAAGATAAGTTATACAGTAGATCTTTTAGAACTTTAGTTGCTAGGAGCCCGCTCCAAAAGATTTCTGTCTTGCCTCGATGCAGTCGATCTTTGAGCACTTCTGGATCTCTGGGGGAGGGGGCGCCACTCCGGGGCCGAGGCCCTCAAACCCCTCTCAGGTTCATCTGCTGGTCTAGACATATCAGGATCTTGCGGCAGAAATTTCCATCTCTGCAGTAACTCTCGGGCTTGCTGCGGAGATGAGGCCATAAATTGATGTCCATCTTTATTAATATATAGCTTGACAGGAAAACCCCAACGGTATTTAATTGCATTTTCTCTCAAGACTTTAGTGAAGGGCTGGTAGTGTCGACGAAGTTGAAGGGTGTGCGGGGAAAGATCTTGGAAAACCTGTATCCCTGCATATTTTTCAGGTAGCGAATTAGGACCTGCCAGTGTCCTCAACAGTCTCTCACGGAAGGTATAATAATGGAGTCGGGCAATAACATCTCTGGGCTTATCACCTTCAGCTGTCCTAGATCTTAATGCCCTATGTGCCCTGTCAATCAGCATGTCACTGTCAATTCCAGGGCCTAGAACTGCCACAAACAGTTCCTGAAGATATTTTACTAGATCCTGAGGGAGGACTGTTTCAGGGATTCCTTTTACCCTAATGTTGTTGCGTCTGGTCCTATCCTCCAGATCAGCAAATTTGACTTCCAGGTCCGTGATTTGTTCCGCCAGCCCTTGTGAGTAAGAGAGCAGGTTAGTATGTTCCACCGTCAGTTCCTCCTGCTTGCATTCTATGGCATCTATCCTCTCGCCGATAGCTGCTATATCTCTCCTCAAGTCAGAATGACCTTTTTCAAATTTCTTGGAAAGTGAATCCTGATGTGAGGCCAAGAGTGACCTGATAGAATCCATCAAATTATTATCTGCAGCAGGATCTTTATTAGGCAGCCGCCCTGTTGACTGAGTTAAAGTCTCTCTTATGTGTGTTTCACTAAGACTACTTGCATCAGAGGCCTCATCATCTGAGTCTATATGCTGTCTGGGAGGAGGTTGGCTGAAGTGATCAACTACTGTTCTCTTTGGCACATTATGAGGCTTTTGCTTCCTCTTGACTGATTGAGACATTTTATTCTTCGGCATGTGCAGCGACTTATAGTAGACGAAAATATAGTACTATAATGAAGGTTTGTTAATGGTTGGCTGACTGGGGCTTGGCACTGTGTTGTTGTTTACATATTCATGGCCAAATCAATATCCATATGGAATCTATGCAATGGGGGGATCCCGTGATCTGCCCGGCCACACCAATTCACTTTGCAGTATGAACAGCCTCAGCAGGATTCTGGGTCAGGCCCAAGATCCCTCCTCTAGGGAGCTGTCCCCTTAGGATGATGTCGGAGCAGGTAAGTGGATATGAACCGCAGGCAAACTGGGCCGGCGGGAAAGGGAGAGGAGGGATCCAAGTTCCAGCACAGCTAGCTAGGTAAAGTCAGGGAACAACACCTCAGAGTGATGTGGGACAAGGAACTTGGAATATGACCCACCAGAAATTCCCCAGTGGGAGATGGGAAGGGAGAGGTTTTATCTGTAAATCTTCTCAGTGGTGAGGAATCCAATTGTGGATGTATGCACAAAATGACAGGATGTAGATGAGGGTTTAATATATAGGTTAAACCTATAGCGACACAACAACTGAAAGTCTCACATACATATATAGTCCCAGCAGTTCTGGTGTATTCTGAGGTACTCTGTAGGAAAGGTTGCTTGTCAGGTGTGTTATAGGCCAAATATCAGATAGCTATCACAAGCACTGCTTCAGCAATTCAACACCCCTTAAGGCTTATATATTCTGTGTCAAGGTACAGACATGGAATGAAAGTTGCACAAAGTCAGAACAATTGGCCAAAAGATTATTGTCAGAGCTTTCTGAGAGAATTTCAGGGTCTAGGGAAGCAACAAGTAATGCGTGGTTAGTCACTACCCTAAATGTGTCCTTGTTCTGTAGCTGCTAAGCGCAGTGATTAGGCCTGAAGTGGGGACTCTGTGATTATCAGTGAAACTTCTTGTAGGCGTCTTGCTGGACCCACTGAGGCCTAAGGGGCAGAAGGGAGAGGCTCCTGTTTGTTAACCCTATGTCACCCAGTTGCCCCCTTAACTGGATGGGGTTACGTTAAAGTTCAGGAGGGTATCCAGTATTTTTTGGGGTACTGGAGAGATCTCCCCAGCAGGGCAGGAAAGTGCGTGTGGGGCGTAAGGGAGCTTTAGCAGTTCTGTGGGCTGCCCGACAAATCTGGACTAACCTGTGCGCAGCAAGTAGACCGGGTAGCGGTCCACTCACTGCCCTTCCGCAATTGGGCTGCAAGCACCGGAGGGTGTTGTAGGCTTGCCAGCTTCACTGAGGTCCCAACGATGCTGGAAGCAGCTCTAGGGGTCCCGGAGCGGTGACAGAAGGCCAAAGGAAGGAATGTTCGTGCCACTCTGCGCTGGTCGGGAGGCAAGTATTGCTGCGTTGGCTCCTTCAACCGGCGTTTCCGGCGATCTCCGTCAGGTAGGCCCAGATGGGTGACTAGGGGCAATCAGCTTTCACTATGCTGCGTGCCAGTGGCAGTAATATGCGAGGGCGGGTTAGAAGTGGTGAGCGGCGGCCCGGTTGTGATAATGTGGTCCGCAGATCTGGCAACCCTAGCTCCGGAGCGGAGCAGAGCATCAACCACCCTTAGCCCAGGTCACAGTAAGGATTCTGTGGGTTAACCGCCGCAAGTGTATGGGCTGCAGGCCGCAATCCGGTCCGATGCAACTTTCCTCTGAGGGTCCTGGGGAAACAAGTAGAGGATTCAAAGACCCCAAAAATGGGTTAGTGTCCCAGTTATAAAGTTCTCAGGTGCAATTGGTCACAAAATATGTTCACTTTCAGATGAAATAAACATTCTTTTTGTGTACAGAGCCAGAGAGCTCAACCAAAGCACGTCTGCTCAGCTAGGCAGTCAACTCCGCCCCCCTTTCCAATGTACTTTTATCATTAAATTTGCTTTGGTTTCTTGTTATTCTTTTTGAAAGCTAAACCTAGGTAGGCTCATACAGTAATTTCTAAGCCCATGAAGGCTGCCTCTCAAAAGCCCAAAACTAGACAGAACTAGTTCATGTGTGCCATATAGATAAGATTGTGCTTACTCCTGTGGAGTTACGTGTGAGTCAGCACTGATTGGCTAAATTGCAAGTCTGTCAAAAGAACTGAAATAAGGGGGCAGTCTGCAGAGGCTTAGATTCAAGGTAATCACAGAGGTAACAAGTATATTAATATAACTGTGTTGGTTATGCAAAAGTATTCAATCTCCAAGCCGTTAAACTGAGTACCTTGAGATTTTAAGAAAAAAGGGAACCCTGAAACACAAGATCTTGACGCAAAGAGTCCAAACTTGGAATCTATACTAGACCTCATACTAAGTTCTGCAGGGCCAAGCTCTGCGGCAATCAAAATTACCGATGTGCACTCTGAATGGAAAAAGAGACACCCAGACAGCACCCCATACCAAAAGACTGGTATCTGCGGTAATTATTTCCCAAGATGGATGAATGAAGAACCTCCCATTGTAAATGATTGGTGATGGATTCACCAGGAAAAGGACCGTTTGTCTCAAAAGATTCTTTTGGATTCCAAAGTCAATCGATTGTAATCCCTGCTCCACCGTCTTAGTATGCACAGTTGAAGGTGACACAAATGGAATTGAGCAACGGGAATGGCATCTGATGCCACTACCATCAATCACTGAGCTACCAATGATAGTGATAATGATTGTAGTTTGGCACAAGCTTCTTGTAACTTGGATCTACGTTGTTCTATGAGAGATAGCTGCATGGTTAAGGAGACTATGATTACTTCTAGAAATGAGACTCTATGGGCACATTTGGAACAATGATTATCCAACCATAATTGCGAAGAAACAACAGTAGTTTTTTTGGTATGAGACACAGCCAAAGGTAACGATAGAGCCTGAACCAAAATATATCTTCCAGGTAAGGAGCTACTGAAATAACTTAAGCTCTTATCACGACAAGGTAGCTGCCAGGACTTTTGTAAAAACTCTGTGTCATGGCTGTGCTGGGTTCAGGTGTTTGGAGCTTGTTTTGTGAAGTGTGATCTGACTGAGTTTTGTTTAGACTTTGGCGTGGCTATAGCTTAAGTTTTGAGTTTATAAATAAAAAATTCTGTAATACAACTGAGCAGACAGATAATATAGACAGGTAGAAAACTGCTAGAAGGTTAGTCAGAAATAAACATACTGACTGGAAACGGGAACCTCAGAAAGTACTTGTCAAATACTAAACAGGAACAGGACACAGCAGAAACTGGATAGTGACAGCACTCAGCTGGCACTTGGCAGGCTTGTTGTCTGTGGCAGGATACCAAACAGGCTCTGTGGTTTTGGCAGGATATCATGCAGGCTCTGTGGCAGGATACCCGGCAGGAACTTTAGCTGAGACAGTATACAGGCTGGCACTTTAGCTGTGACAGGTTATAAGCAGGCACAATACAGGAAACAGTATTTTCAACCACCAGTCTGTGAACCCCAGCTGGGTTGGACAAAGACCCAAGCTGGGCTTGAAGATGGCCCACGCCAGGGGTACAAAGAGGAGCACAGCAGCAAGATCGGACAGGCCAGAGGTCAGTAACTTCAAGGCAAATCCAGTACAGAATCAAACAGACATAAGGAACGGTAAAGTCGAGGCAAAAGGTCAAATACAAAAGAAAACAATCCACCAAGCGACACAATAAATGGGAACTGCAAAAGACAGAAACAGGTGGGAAATCCAGGTCAAAAGCCAGAAGATCAGTCAGCGGGTTCAAAAGATTTCAAAAGCACAAACAGGAACTGGCTCTATGTTAGGGCAAGTAATACAAATCTTTGTAGCCTTAAATAGTCTTGGCTGATTAGGTAACTGCAGCTTGGCAGGCAGTGGGGCCAGAGAGCCAGTCAGTGCCGGCAGTACTTAAAACATCAGACTAAGGCTCAGGGGAAAGCCACAGGCCCAAGAACGTTGGCATTCTGGGAGCAGTGGCTAAACCAAAAGGCAGAGCAACAAACTGGAAGTGTTTGTTGAGAAAGGCAAATCTGAGAAACTGCTGATGTTCCTTATGAATAGGGATTTACGCATCCTTCAAATCTTTTGTGGACATAAACTGACCCTGTGGGAACCGTCAGAAACCATTTAAGGTTTCAGATCCAAGATAGGTCTGAAAGTTACCACCTTCTTTAGGAAAATAAAGAGATTGGAATAAACTCCTGACCCCATTCCAAATCTTTAACTGGAACTATCACATGCTATAAGTTTCAAATCGCAAACACATTGATAGAAGGCACTTGCTTTCTCTGGGTCTTTCAGCACATGAGACAGAAGAAATCTTTCCTGAGGTGGTCTTGATCTGAAGCCTATTCTGTAACCCTGAGATTCGTCTGATACCTTATGAAGGCAGAACACCATACTGTTACACTGTCTGTGCCACTGTCTGGAACAATCTCCATTGGTGGCACTTTACAAATAAATTATAATACATAATAATATATGTTCTAAAGATTTTTAAAGAGACATTACACTGCTCTGTGTAACTACAGTAGCAGGTTGCTAATCACCATGTCATTGTATATTCCTCCTATTCCTTTAGCTCTCTTTAAAGCCATCCTCTTATTTTAACTCTGCACTGGTTACTGAAGCTCTGTGACAAAATGGTTGCACATTCACAGATCAGTGATATTGTTGTATCAGGCCCTTCACATTAGTGTGCACAGGAGCTGCATTGCTATAAATTATTCATACGTTTTTTTTCATATTTGTTATGTAATTTTTAAACTGCGTAAAAAAATTGCAAATATATAACCTTTTTGCTTTTTATTGTGTGAACTACTACAATGTGCAAGGTGCAGCTGTCAAAAAGACAATGGGGGGTAGTTATCAAGCCGTCAACCTCAAATACGCTGGAATTCCGCAGCGTATTTGTAGCGAGGCTGATTCGCCTTAGTTATCAAAGGCTACAGACCGGCAAAAGTAGAATTTTGTGACGTAAACTTCGATCCGCCGGACTCCGTCCGACACAGATCGATTCTTACGTCACTCCAGATGTTCCGCACACAAGTACGGCACAATCTCACTACTTTTGCTAGTTATCAAAAAACTAGCAGGTACGCTCAGCACTTTTACGGCCCAGCGTACCTGGTTTTCAAACCGCCAGCCTGGAGGCGGCGGATCCCATAGGAATCAATGGGAGTCTGACCATAGCGAAAGTACAAGTTCGCTGCTGCTAGATATCCCATTGATTCCTATGGGAGCTGTCTACACCTAACACCCTAACATGTACCCCGAGTCTAAACACCACTAATCTGTCCCCCCCCTACACCGCCGCAACTAAATAAAGTTATTACCCCCTAAACCGCCGCTCCCGGAGCCCACCGCAAGCTACTCTATACATATTAACCCCTAAACCGCCGCTCCCGGAGCCCACCGCAAGCTACTCTATACATATTAACCCCTAAACCGCCGCTCCCGGAGCCCACCGCCAACTACATTATACCTAGTAACCCCTATCCTGCCCCCCCTATACCGCCGCCCTCTATAATAAATTTATTAACCCCTATCCTGCCGATCCCGCACCTCGCCGCAACTAAATAAATAGTTTAACCCCTAAACCGCTGCTCCCGGACCCCCGCAACCTATATTAAATTTATTAACCCCTATCCTGCCCCCCTACACCGTCGCCACCTATAATAAATTTATTAACCCCTATCCTGCCCCCTTCTACACCGTCGCCACCTATAATAAATTTATTAACCCCTATCCTGCCCCCCACTACACCGCCGCCACTGTAATAAAATTATTAACCCCTAAACCTAAGTCTAACACCCCCTAACTTAAATATTAATTAAATAAATCTAAATAATATTTCTCTTATTAACTAAGTTAATCCTATTTAAAACTAAATACTTACCTTTAAAATAAAGCCTAATAAAATACTTACCTTTAAAATAAAGCCTAATATAGCTACAATATAAATAATAATTATATTGTAGCTATCTTAGGATTTATTTTTATTTTACAGGTACCTTTCAATTTATTTTAACTAGGTACAATAGCTATTAAATAGTTATTAACTATTTAATAGCTTACCTAGCTAAAATAAAGAGAAATTTACCTGTGAAATAAAAACTAACCTAAGTTACAATTACACCTAACACTACACTATACTTTAATAAATTATTCCTATTTAAAACTAAATACTTACCTGTAAAATAAACCCTAATATAGCTACAATATAATTAATAATTACATTGTAGCTATCTTAGGATTTATATTTATTTTACAGGTAACTTTGTATTTATTTTAGCTAGTTAGAATAGTTATTAAATAGTTATTAACTATTTAATAACTACCTACCTAAAAGAAATACAAAATTACCTGTAAAATAAATCCTAACCTAAGTTACAATTAAACCTAACACTACACTATCATTAAATCAATTTAAAAAACTACCTACAAATAACTACAATTAAATACAATTACATAAACTGACTAAAGTACAAAAAATAAAAAAAGCTAAGTTACAAAAATAAAAAAAATAAGTTACAAACATTTAAAAACATATTACAACAATTTTAAGCTACTTACACCTAATCTAAACCCCCTAATAAAATAACAAACATCCCCCAAAATAAAAAAATGCCCTACCCTATTCTACATTAAAAAAGTTCAAAGCTCTTTTACCTTACCAGCCCTTAAAAGGGCCTTTTGTGGGGGCATGCCCCAAAGAGTTCAGCTCTTTTGCCTGTAAAAGAAAAATACAACCCCCCCAACATTAAAACCCACCACCCACATACCCCTAATCTAACCTAAACCCCCCTTAAAATAACCTAACACTAATCCCCTGAAGATCATCCTACCTTTAGTTGTCTTCAATCAGCCGAGCCACCAATGGAACTGAAGAGGACATCCGGACCGGCAGAAGTTATCCTCCAAGGGGCGCTGAAGAAATCTTCCATCCGATGAAGCGATCCTCCAAGCGGCGCTGAAGAAATCTTCCATCCGGGCGAGGTCATCTTCCAAGAGGCGCTGAAGAAGTCTTCTATCCGGGCGAGGTCATCTTAGAAGCCGGGTCTTGAATCTTCATCCCGCCGACGCGGAACATCCTTCTTTCCCGACGAACTACCGACGAATGAAGGCTCCTTTAAGGGACGTCATCCAAGATGGCGTCCCTTCAATTCCGATTGGCTGATAGGATTCTATCAGCCAATCGGAATTAAGGTAGGAAAAATCTGATTGGCTGATGGAATCAGCCAATCAGATTCAAGTTCAATCCGATTGGCTGATCCAATCAGCCAATCAGATTGAGCTCGCATTCTATTGGCTGATCGGAACAGCCAATAGAATGCAAGCTCAATCTGATTGGCTGATTGGATCAGCCAATCAGATTGAACTTGAATCTGATTGGCTGATTCCATCAGCCAATCAGATTTTTCCTACCTTAATTCCGATTGGCTGATAGAATCCTATCAGCCAATCGGAAT